>NW_004949146.1:1269174-1290927 GCF_000317375.1 Microtus ochrogaster
CACATGGGCAGTAGTCACATGGGCAGCAGTCACATGTGCAACACTCACATGGGCAACACTCACATGTGCAGTAGTCACATGGGCAACACTCACATATGCAGCAATCACATGTGCAACAGACACATGGGCAGCAGTCACATGGGCAACACTCACATGTGCAACACAAACATGGGCAGCAGTCACATGGGCAACACTCACATGTGCAACACTCACATGGGCAGCAGTCACATGGGCAGCAGTCACATGGGCAATAGGTAAGATACTTGCTTTTCCCTTTTGATTTTTTACTTCCTGTTTAGATTTTCCTTCAAATTCCCGTAACTCTGGGCTTCTTTATCTGCTTGTCATCTGACTATTTTCTGACTATAAACTTCTCCATATAGATTCCTAAGAATAAACTTCTCTGTATAGATTCCATAGTTGTTAAATTGCCACTTATATTTAAGTCTCTATTGGTTTCCTGTATTTATTTTATGCTTATAGTTAAAATGTTTTGAGAGTAATCAAGTTTCTTTTATTCCCTCTAAAACAACATATATAATAATGTATATATGTTAATTTAGATATAATATGTCTACAAACTGACCTCTAAAATAACTTCAGCCCCTCCTAGCTCATTACACATTTAATATTGACTTTAGAATACTTTTTTTTTTCTATTTTGAGGCAGGATCTCATGTTACCCAGACTGACTTTGAGTTTGCTATATAGCTGAGGCTGGCTGTGAATTCTTGATTGTCCTTTCTCTACCTCCTAAGAACTGGGATTACAAACACTGCCACTACATCCAGTTAGAATATTTTTTATATACCACTATTAACATATATGCCCACAAATACATGTATACATAATATAAATGTTTTGTCAAGGTAAATGAGTTACCGGTGAGTAACAAGGGAGAACCAGAAAACCTAGATCTTATAGAACCTAAAAAACAAACAAAAACAAAAATCTCACAAAACAAAACAAAAACAATGGAGCATATTATTGGAAACCAAGAGATCTCTCTCCATTTTTCTCAGTGGTGTAGCCACTGGTAAGGTGCCTGTGCTCCTGTAACCGTAATTAAACTCATTGGTTCAGCAGTAGCGACAAAAGACCTGAAGGGAGAAGGGGGAGGGGTGGTAAGAGTGAACAGGTGGGGAGGGAACAAAAGAAGGGCAATGCAGGTGATTATGTATGGTTGACATATTTTGAATGTGTGAAATGTCACCGTGAAACCTATGTGTCTAGGGTTACTTTTTCCTGTTCTCCAGGAAAAGCTGTTAATTCTCACAGTTGAATCATTTTTGTTCCTCCAGAATTTCAAGATGTCTTGAAGATTTTTTCTAAGATGAAAGGTGGTCGTGTGGCCACTGATGAAGTGGCAGCTTTTTTGGATGGCATGGGTATTCCAGTAAACCCTGAGATGCTCAAGGATGTGATAAGTCACTCTTACGTGGACAGTGAGTTATCTGAACTCTGCTTACCAGTTCTATTTCAGCTCCTGTGCCTTTATTCTCGATTTTCCCTTTTGCTGCTGGTACTGCTGACTGATATTGGTAGTAAAAATTAATGTAGAAAAATTCTAAAATTTTTCTATTTTGGTATATTTCCCAAAAGTTGAGAATAAAATGGAGTTTTAAAACTTCAGCACTGCCAGGCATGGTGTCATAACACTTTGAATCTCAGCCCTTGGGAGGCAGAGGTAGGCTGACCTCTATGAGTTAGAGGCCATTTTGGTTTCTGTGAGTTCCAGGCTAAGCACGGTTAGTCATCTAGTGAGGCTGTGTCTTAAAAACAAACAACTCAACATTGGGGTGGTGAGATAGCTCAGTTGGTGAAGTGCTTGCCTTGTTATCATGAGTACTTGATTTGACCACAAACATATGACACACATGCATACATATATGCATGTGTATGTATATGCACATATACAATAACGATAAATTAGAAGTTAAAGTCTGAAAACATTCAGCACAATCTCATCTTCAATGGTCATTTCTTGTCTTTATAGATGGGTCATTTCTTAGAGTGGGAAGAAAGAATGTTGACTTCAGAAATGACAGAGAATTCTTGAATTCTCAATTTTATTATGTAGCTTTGGCTAAACTTCCCTATCCTCTTTGGTTATTCTCTACACAGCATAGCTTGATTTAAAATATTATAAGGATATATGAGAGGTTCTATATTATGCTAACATTTGACCAAAAGATATCCTACAATAATAGATTAATTAGTGATTGATTAAATGATTTGTTCATTCAGCAAGCCAGTTAGTCTACTGTGCCTGGAGTAATGGTGGGTGGAGTACAGGTGGCTAAGATACAGTTCTAGTGTGGACAGAACCGTGTAAATCGTGATGCTGTGTGGTAAATGCCTGTAGTGGGGGTGTTTGTAGGCTGCCATTGGAAGTACCAGGGAGAGATTATCAGAGAAGGTGATGTCTGAACTAAATCCTAAAGATCAGTAGGGTTAATTGCATGAAGTGATGGTGAGGAATGAGAGAGACAATGTAGGTTGATACAACAGTTTGTATAAACAGGACAGAAAAAAAATCAGGTATTCTATTCTTTTAAGTGGGCTTCACTGTCTTTTGTCATTTTCTAGAGGTGATTTTGTGGAGCTTGGAAGATAGAACTAAGCTATGCATAGTTCTGCAAGTTTGTTATTTGTTTGTTTGGTTTAGTTTTTTTAGAATTTATGCAAGTGTGTTATTTTGCCTGCATATATGTATATATACCACATGCATGTCTGGTTCCCACAGAGGCCAGAAGAGGGATCATATTCCTTGGAACTAAAGCTATAGACACCTGTGAGCATTGTGTTAGTTCTGGGAACTGAACTTTGGTCTTTTGAAAGAGTAACATGTGTTCTTAACTGTTAACTCCTTTTGGCTTTGAAGCAGGCTTTCACTCTATCTTAGACCTTCCTAGAACTCATTTTGTAGCCTGCGCTGGCGTTGAATCTGTGGAAATCCTTCTGCTTCAGCCTCCCATAGCTGCAGCTTATTATTTATGATGAGCCCTTGCATGGTAGGTGTGATAGGTTCATGAAGGTGGAGATTTTTAAAGACAAGTTTCAAGCCATATTTAAGTCTTTAGGTCCCTAGGTCTCCCATGTGATTTGGGGAGGTAGATTGAACAACGGAACTGATTCCCAAGGATTGTTGTAGGAATTGGCTGTAAACATCTATCACAGAGGTTGTCATTAGGAATAGAGGGGTGGAGGTAGAAAACAAAGTCATTCCCAACAGCTCTATTATTGTGAAGTTTTCATATTTTAAACTCTGAGATATTTCTGATAACTACTTCCCTACTTCAATCCAAAAGAACATAACTTTTCTTTGGACTATTACAGTTCAACCTTCCAAGTCTACCCAAACCAGCTTTGATCCCTTTACATTACAGGCAGAGTGATTTGTTCAAAGCATAGATATGATTGTATTACCTTCCTCATGGATTGTTCAACAGTAACGCTTGGGATAAAGAACACTTTAAGGTGCTGTTCAAGGCTATGCTAGCTAATTTTATGTCAACTTGACACAAGCTAGAGTCATCAGAGGGAACATCAATTGAGAAAATAAGATCAGGCTGTAGGGAAGCCTGTAGGGCATTTTCTTAGTAATTGATATGGGTGGGCCTGGCTCATTGTGGGTGGTGCTACCCTAGGACTGGTGTCCTGGGTTCTATGAAAAAGCAGGCTGAGCAAGCCATGACGAGCAAGCCAGTAAGTAGCACCCCTCCGTGGCCTCTGCGTCAGCTTCTTCTTCCAGGTTCCCTCCATGTTTGAGTTCCTGTCCTGACTTCCTTCTATGATGAACACTGATGTGGAAGTGTAAACAAGTAAACCCCTTCCTTCCCAGCTTGCTTTGATCATGGTGTTACATTATAGAATTATAATTAATAAGCCGGGTGATGGTGGCGCACACCTTTAATCCCAGCACTCAGGAGGCAGAGGCAGGTGGATCTCTGTGAGTTCGAGACCAGCCTGGTCTACAGAGCTAGTTCCGGGACAGGCTCCAAAGCCACAGAGAAACCCTGTCTCAAAAAAGCAAAAAAAAAAAAAAAAGAGAATTATAATTAATATAATTATTGCATTTATTTAATTATAATATTTATACATTTTATAAAAAATTATAAATTTTAAACTATAATATTTAAATAAGAATTATTCAAAATATAATTATTATGTAATGACATTGTATTCTCTAATTATGATTATTATAGAAAAAGGTTATTTTATAATAACATATATTTATAATCTTTTTATAAATAATATTTATAATATAATAACCTTTTATAAATAACATAAATATGAGTTAACTGACCTTTACTCTCTGTGTTGTGAGTATTGGGCTTTGAACCCAGAGCCTCCGGGGTGTTAGACAAACACTCTGCCAGTTCCATACCTCCTGGACCCATGAAACTCATCTTAATAGGTGTGTTTGGTGATGAGAGTTAAAATCAACCAGGAGGTACCTAAACTGAGCAGAGAGGCAAGTTCAACTTCACCGAATGAGAAAATTTGGTACAGAGCAGTGGCTCAGTACTGTAAGAAGACTGATGGAAAAGTGGGGAGGGGTAGGGATCTAGCAACTGATAGAGAATATCCACACAACTTCAAACTGTAGCATAATTGACTTTTGTGCTTTTGTCTTTAATTACAAAGAATTGAAACAAGTTGATTAACAGAGAAAGGCCTTTGGGTTGTGTGTAGGCTCTCCTGGAGGTGGAGAGATGGTCGTCTACAGATACTAATGTGAGATCAAGACTCTGTGAGAGCTGGGTGTGGTGGCACATGCCTGTGATCCCAACACGGGGGGAGACAGAAGCAAGGGGGTTGCTGTGGTGTAAGCTCAGCATGGAGTACACAGTGAGTTCCAAGTCAGCTTGGCCTATAGCATGAGGTCTTATCTCAAAAACAAAGCCACAACCATCCGGAGTACAAGCGCTGACAGTGAAAACTGCTCAGGAACCTTCAGCGTTTGGGTAGGTACTGGTTTTTGATAGTATGTGGCATGGGGCTCTCCACTGTTTTGCTGAAATATTAAGGGAAATAATGACCTCAGGAAAAAAGGTTTGGATCGCCCACTTACGATGCGTATGTAGAGGGACTGACGCTGTAATGGTCTTCTAGCATCTCTGACTTGGTGCTACAGCCTTCGGTATATTTTGTTTATGGAAAATCATTTTTAAGTGATAGGAGATAGATATTTTGCTAAGAATTGAGGAGAATAATTGAAATACACATTTTCTATTCTTGAGTCCACAATCGAGAAATTGAGACAAAGGAGTAAATACTTGAAGTGATATCTATAGTAAATTCTCCAAAAAAATTTATAAAATGTTAATTTGATCGTCCAGCAAAGACACTTAAAATGTGGCTGTTTCCTTTGATAAAGAAACTCTTTTATTAAAGGGAAAACCGTGGTCTTGATTTTATACTTCATTGTGTACCTAGATATTAATGAACAATTCCAGGTAGTGCTCAAAACTCATAATTCCTCTGATTCCATCTGCACACTCTTCTGAGTCATATTCATATTATATTCAAGTTGACAACTATATGTATGTTCAAAAGTAAATAGAAGTACTTTAAATTACTTTCTATTACAGGTAACCACACGGTGGATATTGGGGACATTTTATTTGCTTTGGATGATCTGCAGCAACAGTATGAAGATGTCTGTAAGGGAACTTTGTGGCTATAAGTTTTGTTTATAAGCATTATTCAAGTTAGCTCCTAGCCCACAACTTTTTAAACTCTTAGAATGAGTATTGAGCCTCCTTCCCTAACCTTCTAATCAGGAAGACCCAAACAGAACATTCTTTAGGCCTGCCTTCCTAATGTCAATTATATAGCACCAGTATTTTCCTGACTCTAGTTCCTTACAAATTCTTTACCATTCCTGATTATTTGGCATAGTTCTCCATTAAGTACATCCCTTTTGCTCTTTTAATGCTCTTTATGTCACATTTTAAATTCCCTTTTATTTGTTCAAATATAATTTGGTCAAGATTATTCCAATAATTATAAAAAATTTTGTAGTTTGGTTAGCTTATTACAAAGAGGAAGTCCTGCCTTTGGTTTTCCCCACCTTAGGTTTTCCAGAGGTGATAATTGATATTTATCCTTATAACTTCGTATTACATGTTGATTTTTTTTATTGACATTAATTTGTTAATTGATTAATTGACATATATACACATGTGGAAAGTGTGATAATTTTTGGAATGAGCGTACTTTTTGATTCAAGATAATCAGCATTCCCATCTCCTCAAACATTTATCATTGTTTGTATTGGGAACTTTCAAACTTTAAAAATGTTTTAGAATTTTTGAGAGTAAACTTCCTGCTGTGTCCTCAGCATACATACTCTTCCCATAAAATCCATGCTTATAGCATATTTATACACCAGTATAATTCAGCATTGTTAACAAACCCCTGAAAACTACTTACAGGTGATTTGTATCTCATGGACTGTGTGCGTCCCAGCCTCCCCTGTATCTTAGGGACTGTGTGCATTCAGTAATGCAAGAGTGCTCCCTTTTCCCCACAACCTCTCCAGCATAAGTTGTCTTCAGTGTTTTTGATCTTGGCCATTCTTACAGGTGTAAGATGGAATCTCAGAGTTGTTTTGATTTGCATTTCTCTGATGACTAAGGATGTTGGACATTTCCTTAAGTGTCTTTCAGCCATTTTAGATTCCTATGTTGAGAGTTCTCTGTTTAGGTCTGTACCCCATTGGATTATTTATTCCTTTAATGATCAATTTCTTGAGTTCTTTGTATATTTTGGAGATCAGACATCTGTCTGATGTGGGGTTGGTGAAGATCTTTTCCTATTCTGTAGGCTGCCATTTTGTCATGTCTACCGTGAAGAACTTTACAGTACATTTCAAAATGAACTGCATATATATAATACCTTAAACAAGAATAGAAACACACACACATACACACATATATAGTATATTATAACAAAATAACCCTTAAAATGTATCAATATACAAAAATTCATAATAATGTGGAATATTTGAGACTAGTAATTGCTTTTTAATCTAAAAGTAGATTCAAATAATCTGCCTTTTTATCCCATTATTCCAATATTCCCCTTTTTTATTTTCAGAAAGAGATCCCTGAATCTAACCTCCTTTGCTTGGATTGTTTTCTCTGGCTTTGATCAGTAACAGCTTGAAACTACCCCTCCATATGATGATAAACATCCATAACCCACTGAATAAACAAAAAACACCTACCCTATCTCTTGAGAATGTTGGTATCGTGTTTTCTATATTGCTTCTTGATGTCTGGAAGTGATGGCATCTTTAGGGGTCACTGAGAAAATTTGGATAATGGTCAGGTCCTGGGAGAGCTAGCTGTTGTTCAGTCTATGTATGATAGGAAAGTGTAGAGCTTATCTGAAGTCCTGGCAGCTTTTTTTTTTTTGATTTATTTATTTATTAAAGATTTCCCCGCCACCACCTCCCATTTCCCTCCCCCTCCCCCAATTAAGTCCCCCCCCAGCTTGAAAAGCAATCAGGGTTCCCTGTCCTGTGGGAAGTCCAAGGAACCCCCACCTCCATCCAGGTCTAGCAAGCTGAGCATCCAAACTGCCTAGGCTCCCACAAAGCCAGTGCATGCAGCATACAAATGGATGGAAATAGTTAGCAGCTTTGAAGTTGTTCTGGAAACGGAATTTTGAGGAAACTGCAACAGAGGCATTCTGAGAGGATGAATCACCTGGGCTACTTGTCTTCATTGGTGTCTGGTCCCTTTTTTTTCTGAAAATACACAAACTTTTAAAGGTAATATACATATCTGTATTAATACAAGTATGGAGTGTGAGGTGTGCACAAATCAGTTAAAGATGTTTTTTGTTTATTATTTGAGCAGGTAAAAGGTATCTATCAACTTTATAAGTCTGTTTGGACTGTATAACCAAACTATCATGAGTACTCTGTAGCCAACAAGCTCTACCATGTCTCTTCTAGTCTCAGAGTTGTCATCTCTCTTGTAGTTTTTCTTGGTTTCTTCCATCATGTCTGCAGCCAAGATTTTCAAGAGGTCTACCTCAATCAAATCTGGCCTTTATTAATTTAGAAAGAATCCATAGCTTTTTGTTTGCTATGGAAAGGTATAACCCTTCCTCAATGCAACACATTTCTTGACTTCCACTCTAAAGTTAAGACATCTTTAAAATATGTAGGCTGGTTTAATATAGCATTTTTTTCTGCCTTCCAGTGTCTCTCAGTTTTTCCTTTGCTCATCAACATAAAAAAATTCAAAGTCAACTAAGCACTATACAGGATCCCTATGTATTTATTTTTCATCCTTACATGGTTTTCTCTTTTTATATATTACTATACTATTTCTTTAAAGACTTTATTATTTTAAAACTATTTTTTATGACTATACCCATTTTATTTTCTTTCTCCAGTATCTAAATATATTTTTAGGCATACTGTACCTATTCAGAGGTTTTCTCAGCCAGGACTTTTTTTCTTTTGCATGTCTACAGCACTTCTCTGACCATTGAGCCAAACCTTATATGATTAGGTGACAGGTCACCTGCCATGTGGATCTTCTTAGCACATGGTGTTGGTGGCTGGCTCTGTTACCTTCAAGTAGATGAGAGCTAAGCCTCATGCCTGTGGGCCCTGGCCTGGAGTTGTGTTTATCTGCTACAGCTCTGGGAAGTTTTTGGGTTCATGCTACCGCAGGCATTTCTGTTTAGTCTTTTCTTTCTTCCTAGTAGTGCACCATTTACATGCTCAGCTGCAAAGAAAGGCCTCTGATAGGAGTCATGCCTCTGTACACCATAAGCACTGGAACAACATGATAGACTATGGTTACTAGGAAGCTGTGTCTGGCTCCATGTTCAGAACTTTTTTTTCAACTTTCTCAGGCCCTATGTGAATTTATGTGCCCCATGTTGGGCACCAAATATAGCAAGTCTTTTTTGTTAGACTTTCTTTGGGACCGCCAGCTCCTCAATAATGACATAGAAACTTTTTTTTTTGAGACAGGGTTTCTCTGTAGCTTTGGACCCTGTCCTGGAACTAGCTCTTGTAGACCAGGCTGCCTTGAATTTACAGAGATCCTCCTGCCTCTGCCTCTGCCTCCTGAGTGCTGGGATTAAAGGTGTGCACCACCAGCACCTGGCTGACATGGAAACTTTTTAATAATTATGAAAGCTTGGCCTTTAGTTTAGGCTTGTTCCCAACTAGCTCTTATAACTCAAATTAACCTGTTTCTGTTAATCTACGTCCTGCCGTGTGGTTCTATGCCTCTCCTCCATTTTGTATGTCTGACTTCCTCAGCATCTCTCTGGCATTTCTTGTGCACCTAGATTCTAACCCTGAGTTCCTCTCTCTCCCCTGAAGTTCCGCCTATTCTCTCCTGCCTAACTACTGACCATTCAGCTCTTTACTAAACCAATCTCAGTGACACATCTTCACACACTGTACAAATATCCCACAACAAGTAGAGTTGTGTTGAGTTGTGTAAATACTTTACAGTGTGTTTTCATACCCAAAGTCTCCTTCAGCACCATCACATGGATTTTTATAAATGAAATTGTAACTTCAGATGTTTCATTTTCTAGATTTGTGACTTTTGTATCAGATTATTTCTGCCTGCAGCCAATGAGAGTATTCATGAGAATAATTACTTGGATCTTAGCTTTATTAACAAATGCTCCCCTTCTGCAACTTACTGTAGTTCTGCACACTTACAATGAGGGTATTTTTAATTGTATTGCCTTACTAGCCTGTTACCTTTCTAAATTTGGAGGTGGAGAACAATGCATCTCAGCAGAGTATTTTATTTAACTTTAAATAGATTTGAGTGAAAGTCTTTAAATATAATAATCTGTAAGATTGTGCTGGTTAATAGTTTGATCATTTAATCACCGGCCCTTCCAGCTTCCTTAAACTTTGTTTTGTATATTTAAGCAATCCATAATTTCTAGATTGGCCTTTATGAGAACTTAGTTGATTTGTTTGAATTTTTGAATGAATCATACGAATAAATGAAATCAATAAATAAAATAATGTATTTCTCTTACTTAGCAATTATGGATGAAGCCACTTCAAGTAAAAGATTATCAAGTATACCAGGGCACCATCTACAACCCAGGAAGAAAGGGAGTTCAATTTCCAGACTGTCTGAACCTATCACATCAAAAAATGAACCTCCCCTTCAACCTCGCAGTAAAACCATGGAGAAACAAGACGAGCTCGAAGTTAAACGATCAAAAACTTCCTTACAAATAAGGAGACTCTCAAGTCGGGTTGACAGTAATCAAGTGGGATTTCAGGAACCATACCCAAAGATTCAAGATTCAAAGTCTAAACCATTTATCCCAAGGAGTACTACAAGCCTTGAAAAGTTAAAGATTCAAGATTCAAAGTCTAAACCATCTATCCCAAGGAGTACTACAAGCCTTGAAAAGTTAAAGATTCAAGATTCAAAGTCTAAACCATCTATCCCGAGGAGTAGTACAAGCCTCGAAAAGTTACCGGATAAAAGCGATACTTCTACCATCTCAAAACTTGAGAGGCTAGCTGTGAAAGAGCAGCCCAGCACCCTAAAACCAGTTGCATCTAAGGAAAAAGCTACAGTTAGGGCCTTAGGTCAGTGTTCCATGTCTCAGTTAGGACGTAGGTTCTGGAGTGCTTCAGTCTTTGCAGACATGGGCTGCGTGGGCCAATCACTGAACACTTACACTTTCCCCTGAATATAGTTAACCTTTTAGTTGTTAGCCTCTGTCACCACCGCTACTGATACACAGACCAGTGGATAGGATACTGTGATTTTGGTGATAATTCCTGGGAAAGGGTGGAGATAGGTGAATCTTTGGAGTTTGCTGACTAGCCAGCTTAGCCTAAACTGAGATCTCCATGCCAGTGAAAAGCCCTGTCTCAAGAAACTTGGCAGATGTCACCTGAAAAATATCTCCCAAGGTTGACCTTTGACCTCCACCTTCACATGCACACATGTCCATATCCAGTCCCACAACCTGCACACTTGCACACATACACGGGGGGGGAGGGCAGAGAGAGAGGGGGGAATTGAAGGTGTATTTTTCTTTGGTAATTTATTTGAATATGTAGGAAATCTGTGAAATTTTAGAGTCCCACAGTTCAAATATGTGAAGATATTCCCAGTATGTCAGGTATTAGTTCTTGTGGATGGAAAATATTAGAAATAGAATAATGAATACTGTACTTCTTAGGTATCTAAGGCTCTGTGGCCCTCATAAAAGATAACTAATGATTTCTGTCTTTTTGTTCTACTCCCATCATGGAAGTACCTTGGCTGGAACTTAGTTATGTGCTTCTTGGAGTCTGCTGAAGTTACTCTATCATGTCTGCTCTCTTTAAAGAAACTTTACAAAAACACATGATCATTTAGTGCAGTACTTAAAATAAGGGATTACTGAAAAAGAAATGATTCCTACACTAACATGTAGCTCAAATAACTCAGTTGAGGAAAGAATATGACCCATGAAGGAAGATGACGGGTATTCAATCTGCTTCCTCTTCTACTAGGCTGCTGTTACTGGGTGTTAGGTAAGGAAGTCCTGGGTTTACAGAGTGACAGAGTTTAAACAGTTAGTCCACAGGTAGAATAGGCCTTCAAAGCATGACTTCTACCCACCTGGGCATTACTAAATCAAATGATGTCACTCACCACTTCCATATCATGTTGTGTATGTAAGGAAGAATGAGATCATTCTTTGGCGTAAATAACTTCCCTAAAAATAGAGTAACAGGGACTCTATTTTGTGTGACTGCCTCCATTACTCAAGATTTTAGGTACCAGCATGATGGTTCGTATCTGTAACCCCATGAGTTCAAGGCCAGGTTCGCTATGCAGAGGGTGAGAATCTAGTTTAAGATGCATAGTGAGATACTGTTTCAGAACATATTAAAAAACAAAGGGATTTTGGGAGCCACTATTGCTTTAGCTACATATAACCATCTTACATTTTGTGTATTTAGAAACCGCCCATGGGGCTATCAGTAAGCTCCAGAAACGTTACATTTCTCCAGACGAGCTTCAGTCCATTTTACCTGCCATAGGGATTACCTTATCAGATAAAGTCTTCCAGAAGATTGTGCCAGAAATCATTAATAACGGTGAGAACTTGCTAACTTTAAACTTTTGAGAAAGGTAATACTTTTGTGGGGTTAAAATGGTGGGGGGTATTCCCCTTACTGAGGAATGGAACAGAATGAGCCGTTCTAAAGAGTAAGAAAGAACAGATACAGGACTGAGGGAATGGCTCTGTGGATAAAGCTCTTGCTGCTCAACTCTGAGGATCAGAGAATCTCTCTAGCCCATCAAAGCTGATCAGGCATGGTAGTGTGTGGTCTCTCTCTCTCTCACACACCCACACACACATCATGCCACTGCCTCCGCCACCTTCACCGCCACTGTCGCCATTGCCACCACCACCACCTCCACCACCATCATCATCATCACCACCACCATCACCACCACCATCATCATCACCATCATCACCACCATCATCATCATCACCACCACCACCACCACCATCATCATCACCACCACCACCACCACCACCATCATCATCACCACCACCACCACCATCATCATCACCATCACCACCACCATCACCACCACCACCTCCACCACCACCATCATCATCACCACCATCAACACCACCATCACCATCACCACCACCACCATTACAACCACCACCATTACCACCACCACCTCCACCACCACCACCATCACCACCACCACCATTATCACCAACACCACCACCACCATTACCACCACCACCATCACTACCACCATCACCACCACTACCACCACACCATATATATACACATTCCACACAGACAGGAAAAAACAAAGAAGTGGAAAAGTGGAAAAAGGTAAAATTAAAAAAAAAAAAAACAACCTTGTGAGTCCAAGTTACTGGATTGCTTTGGAAAACTGGCATTGCTTTGGCAAGGCTCCACATTCCTGTCTGTGCTGTCTTCTAGAGTGGGACTAGGCACTGAGCTAGCTGTAGAGACCAGGGAGTAAAACAGCGCCTATAAAAATTTCCAATCAAGTAGCTTGGATTTAAGAAGTAACTAACGATTCTACTCATAGGAGGGATTTGGAGCTAGTGATTAAGGTAGCAATTGAACCCTTAAGTTTGAGAAGGCTTTTGTATCAGAGAGTTTTTTTCTTTTCTAAATTAAATTAATTTATTTATTTTACATCGGACCACAGTTTCCCTTCCCTCCTCTCCTCCCTCTGCTTCCCTCCTCCTTCCACTCCTCCTCTGTTTCTGTTCAGAAAGGGGCAGGCCTCCCATGGTTATCAACAAAGCATAGCCTATCAAGTTGCAGTAAGACTAAGCACCTCCCCTGGTATTAAGGTTGGACAAGGCAACCCGGTATGAGGAATAGGTTCCCCAAAGTCAGCCAAAGCATTAGGGACAGCACCTGCTCCCGTTGTTAGAAGTCCCACAAGTAGACCAAGATGCATAACTCTCCCCAAAATGCAGAGTGCCTAGGTCAGTCCCATGTGGGCTCCCTGGTTGTTGGTTCAGACTCTGTGAGCGCCTACGAGCCCATGTTAGTTGTTTCTGTGGATTTTTGTGATGATCCCTCTGGCTTGGACAACTTTTTCTCTCTTCAGCAGGATTCTCCAAGCTAAGCCTAATCTCATAAATTAAAGAGAAACAAAGATATGAACTGACTGAAATCAGTAAGACTCATTTTAGGAGAGTGTATGAGGGCAAAATAGGGTGGTGAAATTAAGGATCAAGTAAGTTTTTTCTCTTAATTTAATGAAAATGAAAACATACTTTTAATGTAAAATCTATTGGAATGTGTAATTTAAATTCTTTATCTTACAGAAAGTGGGTTGGTGAATTTAGATGACTTTATCGTGGCAGTCTCCAAGGAGCACAATTTTTCTGAATATGATGGTAGGTAGAAAATTTGATTCAGAATGACTTGGAGGCAGAGCAATTAGGTGGAAAAGGAGGTTCAATAGAGCACTGTGAACTTGCTTCTGTGTGGCATTGTGGAGCATAGCTCTCTAATCCCCACACTTGGAAAGCTGGAACAAAGAATGGGGAATTCAAGGCTGAGCTCCACAGCTTGTCTCCAACACAAACAAAACAGAGCTCAAAATGAAACAAAACTAAGCCAAAACAAGTGTTCTTTGTTTTGAGATGAACACTCATTTGAGATGAATCTGCTTTGAGATGAACACTCGCTGCCACATTCACTACTGCTGTGGCTCTTAGGCAAGTCAACAGCCAGCTTGTAGAACTCGGTGTCTACTCGGTAACTTGATGTCTCATAGGCTTGTCGTGCTACCTAGAGGTCAGCAATACAAGCGATAGCAAGGAGAGCAAACGGGTGATTGGCCTCATTGGTTAGGAATTAATTTTCAATTATTCATAAAGAACCTGTTTGAATGAAATATTGATATACTTTACTTTTGTTTGAGGACATTTTATGAGGTAGTTATTAGGTTATAATTTATACATATAATATTGAGCCACTCACTTATTTTTAAGTAAGTTTATAGAGCTATGCAATGGTCACCACGAACCATTGTTGTTTTCATTTTTTTTTTTGTTTTTTTGCTTGGAATTATTTTGTTTATACAAATAGTTTTTTAAAACTAGATTAAAATATGAAATAAAATATTTTATCTGAATGTTACATTTGAGAAAAACCTATTTATTTTTCCAGATCTTACTTTTTCTTCAAATGATTTATGATACCTCTCTTACTTAAAAATTTAAATTTTTATTAGCTCTTTCAGGGTTTCATACAATGTGTTTTGATTATATTTACCATCCACCCCCAAGTCTTCCCAGATCTACTCCATGAACTTTGTGTTCTTCTTCCTCCTCCTCCTCCTCCTCCTCCTTCTCCTCTTTTTCTTTTTCCTTTCTTTACTTTTCTTCTTTCTTTCTTCCTTCCTTCCTTCCTTCCTTCCTTCCTTCCTTCCTTCCTTTCTTTCTTTCTTTCTCTCTCTCTTTCTTTTCCTTCTTTCCTTCCATCCTTCCATCCTTCCTTCTTTCTTTTTCTTTTTCTTTTTTTGGCTTTTCAAGACAGGGTTTCTCTGTCTGGCTCTGGAGCCTGTCCTGGAACTTGCTCTGTAGATCTGGCTGGCCTCGAACTCACAGAAATTCGCCTGCTTCTGCCTCCCAAGCATTGGGATTAAAGGTGTGCACCACTACCGCTTTCCCTCCCTCGCCCTTTTTTTTCCTGTTCTGACTAAAATATGAGCAAAAGGCAGTGAAACACATGTCCAAAAACGAAAACGATATGATCTATGTTTTGGAACAACATTAATATATTTCCACTACTAAATTCTGTGTAAATAAAGAAGCATTTTTTTTGTGTGTGTGTGTGTGTGTGTGTGTGTGTGTGTGTGTGAATTTTTTCGATACAGGATTTCTCCATAGCTTTTGGTTCCTGTCCTGGAACTAGCTCTTGTAGACCAGGCTGACTTCGAACTCACAGAGATCCGATGCCTGCCTCTGCCTCCCGAGTGCTGGGATTAAAGGCGTGCGCCACCACCACCCGGCCAGAAGCATTTTTTTTTTTAAGAAAGAAAAAACCTTTAAGTCGAATTTATGTTGGCCAAATATTTTTGGATGTGTGGCACTCCACTGGAGCATGGCCTTCTCACTAGGAACTATACTCTTAGAGAAAACTGTGTCTCCATCCCCTAGCGGATAACGTTTTGTCAATAGCTCCATGGCTAGGGCTGGGATTGTGTGCCCAGCTTCTATCTCCATGCTGGGGATTTGGCCTGGCTTGCACTCACGCAGTCTTTATACATGCTGCTGCAACTGCTGTGAGTTCATAGTGCAGCTGCCCAGTTGTGTTCAGAAGACACCGTTTCCTGTAGTCGTCCATTGCCTCTGGTTCTTAGATTCTTTCTCTTCCTTCTCCCACAATGATCCCTGAGCCTGGGGAGGAGGGCATGTGCTATATACATTTAGGGCTGAGCCTTCTCTAGTCTCTTATTCTCCACACCTTGGCCAGTTCTCTATGTTGATTGCCACCTGCTCTAGCAACCTCTTTAAAAACTGTGCATATATCTGTATGCACACATACCTATGTTTGCTTGATTTTTTTTTGTTTTGTTTTACTTTTTTTTTCTCTTTTCTTTTCTTTTTTTTTTTCCTTTGGTTCCCCTTCTTACTTAGCTTCTTTAGGATCACCATTGTAGACTCCGTGACCCTTATTTATGGCTAGAAACCAATTATGAGTGAGTACATCCCATATTCATTTTTTCTCAGTTTTATTAGTTCTTTGAGCATTTCATACAATGTATTTGGATCACATTTGCCCCTCCTCCCATTCCTCCCAGATTTCCCCTTTCTCTTCCCTGCTTACCCAAGGTTGTGCTCACTTTTAAAAATACTCATCAAATGTAGCTGACACTGCCATATACTCTTGGGTGTGTAGCCTTGCACTGGAACATGCTCAGCCAACTAAAGAAAATTGAGTCTCCCCTTTCCAGCTTCTATCAATAGCCAGTAGTCCCTTAGCTAGGAGAAGTGCAGAGAATAAGATACCGTGGAATGCTCAGCCCTAAATGGGGCAACTTTATCATATCCCCTCTTCCCAAGGCTCAAGGATAGGGGACAGAAAGAATGCAAGAGCCAGACGTAGTTGATGACCACAAAGAATTAGTGTCTTCTGGACACACAGAGCAGTAGCATGTATGAACAAACAGCAGTTGAGACAGTTTACAGAAGACCTGTCGTGAGCTCAAGCTAGACATAATCCCAGCATAGAGGGGGTCAGCATGGAAACCTGTATATTTTGGAAGAATTTATTTTAAGAATGATTTCATGGCCAGACATAATGGCACACACCTTTAATCACAGCACTTGGGAGGCAGAGGCAGGTGGACCTCTGTGAGTTTAAGGCCAGCCTGGTCTACAGAGTGAGTTCCAGGACAGTCAGGGCTCCATAGTAAGACTGTCCCTCAACTCCCCCCAAAAAGGGAAAAAAGGAATGCTTTCCTTATAGCACAAGTCTAACAATTTAAATTTAGTGAAGGACTGTCCAAATGAATAAAGTATAGATTTTAAGCCATTATAAAAGAGATGTAGGACAATTATTTTTAAGTAATTATATTTAAAGAAGATTAAACTAAATGAATTTACCATGTACCAAAGTAAATGTTCCCAAAAAATACTATCTCAATTATCAATAAGGATGGAAGGTTTTCTAGTATGCTTTTGCTAATATGAAATAAACCACCAAGGAATTTTAACTTTTTGAATTAAATAGACCATTCTCATAAGATTTTTCTTTCTATACACTTTCAGTGGTGATACTGTCAGTATGATGAAGTTGGCATTTCTTAGGTAGGAATCACATAGCAAAGTAGAATATTGTTGACTGATCCTGTTATTTACTGATTTTTAGCACTGAAAATTGGTGTCTGGAGGTACAGCTCAGAGGAGTGTTTCCCTAGCATGCATTGAGCCTGGGGTTGATCTCCAACATTGCAGAAACCATGCATGGTGATTGAGTATCAAAAGCTCAAGATTATCCTGAGCTACAAAGGGAGTTTGATGCCAGCCTGGGCTAATGAGACCCAGTCCTCAAACAGGAACAAAACCTGAACAAACAAATAAACAAACACACAAACACCCCTTAAAGCATTCTGATTATGCAGTTACTATGCAATAATGTCTAAAGCGATTTTATTTTTATTTAATGATAGATCTGACATTCATCTTCATACTTGTGAGTTTTTTTTGTTTTAAGTTTACTTAATTCTAACATGAACAAATTTATTTTCAGCATTGAATGATGCCATTGAAGGCATTAGTAAAATTCAGAATGAAAATGTTGCTTATGAGGATCTAGACACCTGTCTTCAAAATTTTGGAATTTTTCTTCCTAAGCCAGAACTAAAGAAGATCAAAGAATTAACTGAAGCTGATGGTAAATGATAAATTTTCAAGGAAACTGTTCTCAGAATAATGACTTCATTGTTTTTGTTAGAAAAAGCGTCAGTAAAGGAAAGTTCAGAAACACAGCTAAATGCTCGAAGTTCGTCATCTAGAAACAGCCAGTGTTAGTCTTCTCAGACACTCTTCCCAGATAAAACTACAAAGAAAAAGGAAGCCAAGTTTTGATCTTGCTGCCTGACAAGGTGAAGGTCAGGACACAAGGCACTGAAAGGGGCCAAGGTGCCGCCCTCATGCCAGAGCTGTCCACTCACAGTAAAAGCTTACCAGTTTGGGGTGCCAGTGCCCATGCAACCGAGTAAGAATTTTTCTTAAGGGAGAGAGAGGTGGGCTAGTCAAACAGGTGGGGTTCCACGTGGACGAATAGTTGAGTTAATAACTATTGATTTCTAAGCATGGTGTATGAGAATTCATTATAATGTTTTGAGTTGCATAGATTTACAACTTTCTACTTAAAAAGAAATAGAAAATATAATCTGTATAGAACTTGTATAGAGAAAATTTGACTTTATTTGGATATAAGGGATGATCTGAATGGGAACATGTCCTACGTTGATAGGTTTAGAGACTGAAACCAGTCAGTTCTTCCATCCAATGCTATTTAGCTTTTGGGAGGAGCTGAGATCTGGGAATGCTGAGGGTGCTATGACCATAGATTAAGACTGTCATTTCTCTAATTTGTTTGTCTAAAGAAATTCTATCAAAATTCAGGCTTTTATGAGCCAATTCTAGTGTTTGTGTGAATGAACAATGTCCCAGAATAGTTAAAACACCCCTAGCCCATGTGTGCAGAGGTATACATGAATATTTTTATAAGATACTAAACTAATTAGTCATCTGACAGATCACTAGGCAATGACTGCTTCACTTTGTGTTGCTAAATGTGGCTGTAATCTTTTCATTACTTGCTTTTCTTAGAAAGTTATTGCAATGGTGATAGTGTCTGTGAGAGGGGTACAGGCAAAGAGAAAGTCATAGACGATGAGATAAGGAACTTCCAGACATTCACGAGCACACATGGACAAAGTGAAAGGTCAGGTGACATGCACTAAGAGTGACAATACTGTGCACTGTTTGAAACAACTGTCTAGGAAGTGTTTGATTTTTGCTTCTAAATTGAATTGCCTTTTTTCTTTCAAAGCATATATTGTAGTGATTAGTATTTTATAATGGATGTAGTTGTATCTTTTTTATAACTTTCAGCATTTGTCATAGTAATTTAATCCTTGAAGATATTAAAGAAAATATTTCTCTTCCCTTTAGAAACAAAACCAGTGAATTTTAAAGAGTTTATTGATACCATGATAAGCAAGAGCGAATACTTCTCTCAAAAATTATGTATGTATGAACGTTATTATTTATGTCGTATGAAAAAATCAGAATTTTTTTTCTAGTCTAGTTCTTAGGTAGAGTTTAAGCTTTTTATTTAAATTCCTAAAAAAGTAGCAAAACGCTGGGCGTGGTGACATACATCTTTAATTCCAACATTCGGGAGGGAGATACAAGGGGATCTCTATAAGTTCAAGGCAACTACTCTACATAGTGAGTATCAGGACAGTCAGGGCTACATAATGAGACCCTGTGTTGTAGTTTGAATGTAAATGGCCCCCATAATCATACAGGGAATGGCACTATTAGGAGGTGTGGCTTTCTAGAGTAGGTATGGCCTCACTGGAGGAAGTGTGTCACTGTGGATACGAGCTTTGAGTTTTCCTATGCTCAGGATACTGCCCAGTGTCTTAGTCGACTTCCTGTGGCCTGCATATCAAGATGCAGCCAGCATCACATCTGCCTGCACGCCACCATGCTCCCCACTATGATGATAATGGACTGAACCTCTGAAACTTTAAGTGAGCCATCTCAATTAAATATTTTCATTTATAAGAGTTGCTGTGGTCACGGTGTCTTTTCACAGCAATGAAAATTCTAAGACACCCTGTATCAAACAAACAAACCAAACAAAAGGTGCATTTAGTCCTAATTTTCAGCTAGAAAGACCTTGTAAACATTTTAGTTTTAACTATAGACTTATATGTACTTATAAATAATTATAAATACTTAGAGTAATTACAGATATTGTATTATGGTTACTCATATATAATATTTGTCATGCACTAATACTGAATATTTTTCATGACCCCATGGATTCCCATAGTAATGCTATAATGTTTTTTTTAGAAGAGAAACCCAAGATATAGAGTTCTCCTTATTTTAGGCCTGCTTAGCGCCACACATCTGGTCCACATTAGCGTTATGATAGAGCTCAGATAAAGCTGTGTGTTTTCAAAATCCACATTATACCATCCCATGGTGCTCCCCCCTCAAAGTTTGTATCTACTAGTATAGACCTACAGGTAAGAGTCATTCTTAATTGGCTTTTCCACTTTGGCCTCAGTGCCACACTGCCCCCTTCGTCTCATCCATCACAGTGTTTTGCTTGTTTGAGATGAGGTGTATGATGTTTTCCAGGCTGGTCTTAAACTCCCCATCCTGGGTTCAGGTGATTCTAAAGCCTTAGCTCTCTGGGTGCTGGTGGCACACCGACATGTGCCAAGGTAGTTGGCCATTCTCAGATTCTTTAATTGGTGCTTTAAAATTTGATATAAAAATACGTTTCCTGGCTGCAGTGAAGAAAAAGCCTGCTGCTCTGGTCTACAGGCTTTCTAATTGTTTGTTGGGCTATTTATGTATTTATTTGGTGGTAGGATTAGGCTCAAGTATTGACATGCTAAACTACATCTCTAGCCTCAATTCCTTCTATAAAAAGATGCATTGTTCTACACTAACTTCCTATGAAAAGTTAAAGTGCATTTTGCTAAATTAGTTTTCATCTTCGTCTTGTTAACTTTTTAATTCTAGTACCCAAGACAGTGTTGGCTCTTATTCTCTACCCACTACCAGTTTATCAGCATTTACTTCTTGATCTTGTTTAATGGCTGCTGCTTTGGTGGTTGATTTTTAAATATCAGCGTGACCCCAGACTCCATTCTGGATCCCATCTTTGAAGATTGTTTCAGAGTGGCGATCTTACTGCTTCAACTGTCCCTCTATCCTTTGACTCCCAGTTCATCTCCAACTCTTCCCCAGCAGCTTCTTTTTCCTGTGGGAAACTCTGCACACGCTACTATTTACTTAGCTTCTCAGGACTGAGTGGTCCTAGTCTTCAGCCTCCGTTTAATTCTTCATTGAACACATCTCCATTCTCCAATTACATCCTGATTGGTCATCTTCTCATATCTCCATTACTGTCACCCTTGTCACAGCCATCACAGCCAGCATCTTTGTCTCTGAAGCACTACAAACTTTCCTGCCTGATCTTCCAGAGACCTGGTTCTTTCTGTTGCAGTAGGGTGGTCTTTCTGTGATCGGGAAGAAGATAATTTCACCCTCCAGTTTAAATTTTACACTAATAACAAAACTTTCAATATAGGAAAAAGGAGACAGGGGAGAATTTTGGGAAATACAGGAAGTAAAAATATTTGATTTGTTGTTTTTAAAAATTGAGAACATGAGCTGTGTGGTGGTGGCACACACCTTTAATCGAAGTACTCAGGAGGCAGAGGCAGGTGGATCTCTGTGAGTTTGAGGTCAGTCTATTCTACAGAATGCGTTCCAGTACTCAGGCCTGTACAGAGAAGCCACGTCTCAAAAAACACCCCTCCCCCAAAGGGAACATGGGGCCAGAAAGGTGACTCAGCTGTCAAGAATTCTTGCAGGACTTTGGACTTTCCACAGGGCAGGGAACCCCGACTGCTCTTCAGACTGGAGAGGGAGGGGGAG
>NW_004949146.1:1291027-1294192 GCF_000317375.1 Microtus ochrogaster
CAAAAAAAAAAAAAGAATTCTTGCTTCTCTTGCACAGGACTTGGTTGGGTTCCCAGTACCCACAATGAGCAGCTCACAAGCACCCTTATCTCCAACTCCAGGGGATCTGACATGCTCTTCTGCCTTCTGTGGGCACCGTCATGCAAACTTGTACCGCTACACATATACACACAATGGAAAGTAAAGTTTCAACATTTTTTTAAATGTTTGGGAACTCAGACTTTTAAAAATCTAAACCTCAAGGAAAAGTGTTATTTTTGTGTTGTTGATGATTGTACTCAGGCCCTTGAGTACACAGGGAAGCTGCTCCATTGATCTACACTCCCAGTTAGGAAATTATTTTTTGTGATTACCCAGGAGTGAGGGAATATGTTCTTAAAAAAGTTCAGAACTTCTAAGACATATTATTAAATATTTTATTGTGTTTGATACTTGAAAATTGACTGTTCATTTATGTTATATTTAATGTTTATCTAACCCCCAAATCCCTATTGTCAATTATTCCAATCAATAGTTTGTTATGTTAATATCTTGGATAAGTATATTATAAAACTTGTATTTTTGTCCATGGCTTAGTGTTGTCAGATGCTATTGAGAGACTCCACGATCTTAGCAAGGACCAGATGGCTATACCTCACTTGTGGGACACACTGTCTAGTTTGAATAGTCATCTAAAAAAGGATGAATTCTTAGATGCTGTGAAATTAGCAACAGTTGATGGTAGGTATTCCAAATATTAAATTAAGAAGTATTCAAGGATTAATTTTGCTGTTTTTAGTGATAAACAATCAAACAGATATGAAGTGAGCTCTAACTGTGAGAGCAGCTTGTGTTTCTTTCATGCTTAGAGAATGTTTCATACATCTAAGAGCTACCTGTTTTTTTCCTTGGGAGAAATATTTATTCAAGACTTTTGCCCACTTAAAAAATAGAGTTATATATTTTCTTGTTGTTAAGCATTTTGAGTTCATTATATATTTTAGATTAGTAGACCTTTTATCCAATGTATGATTTGAGAATATTTTTTCTCAATTCATGGGTGAGTGGTTGCTAGTTTCCTGCCCACAGTGTGTGTGTTTTTCTGTCTGTCTGTCTGTCTGTCTGTCTGTCTGTCTGTCTGTCTGTCCGTCCGTCCGTCTGTCTGTCTGTCTCTTGCTCAGTCTGGCTATTGTTCTGACAACCATTTTTATTTTGATGCAGTCCTGTTTGTCTATTTTTTCTTGAGTCAGCTGTGCTTTTCAGGTTCTATCCAAGAATTCTCTGTTAGAGAAGATGGCATGGAACATTTTCTCTGTTTCCCCAGCAGTCTTTTAGATTCTTGAGGGGGTCTCTGCGGCCTTCATGGCCAGCAGACAGTTTGCAGGAGGAAAGAAGGCAGTTCAGCTCAGCGTGACTCAGTAGCCAGTGCTGGCTCAAGCTTCTGGAGTTTGCCTCTAAGAGGTATATTTAAGCACAGCACAATTTGGTGAATTATTCTGTTTATCATTAACCAAATACTGCATGCACAACTAAGCTAAATCAAGATCAGATGCGACTCCATCAAAACTCTTTGTAAAGCCATAAAGATAGGCTCTATATAGATTGATTGAGGAAAAACAAAGTTATGGTAAAGGTCTGAGAGAGGGTCCAGGGCTAGAGAGTATCCACACAGATAGTGCAGGGGTCACCAGGCCAGAAAGCACGCCAAGTCCAGTCTTTCAGTTGGATAACTGGCTTTGCATTCCTTCCCTTGAAGGAACAACCCTGTGTGCTTAGCATTCCAGGTTTCCCTAGTGCTTGTCTGGGAGCATAAAGACCTCCATGCCTCCTACAGAATCAGATCTCAATGAGGCAGAGTGTCTAACAGCTGAAATAATAATACATAGATTTAGGAACTATAAAAAAGTTCATATATTGGCTATTTTATATAAAACAATAGTATCTATTTTTATTTTAATCTCATCATGTGTATACCAGTGAGAAGAGACTGGGAAACTGGGGAAATTGAGATCTGTTTGAGTCAGGGTATGTCACGGCTCATGCATATCATCTCAGCATATTTACATAGTTGAAGGAGGAAGACTGAGAAGGCCAGCATGGGCTGCATAATAAATTCAAGCCAGCATGTACTACCTAGCAAGAACCTGTCTTTAAAACAAAAGGATAAAGTATCTGTTCAAATTTTGTGGTAATATTTTATTATTACATTAGTCAGGATAGCTGACAGATTTAGAGGCAAAACCATTGTATTTAGGTAGATTCCAGATATTTCTATAAGAAACAGGAAAATGTAGTATAGTATAGGAATGCAGTTTTATTATATAGTTCCTAGGAATTCAAGTGCTAATTTAAAACATATGCCAGATAAAAGGCAGGATATTGTATTTGTAGCTGTATTTGAAACCTGTAAACTAGGACTTTGACTGCTTGGGGATGTGCCTTGCCTAGCCCCTGTGCTTTGTTGTAGTTTGTGATCATCAGATACAGAATCCTAAGTCTCCAGCCTAAGCTTCCTTGGTAGTGGTTAGGAAAGAAAGTTGCTTCTGTCTCCCATTTGTCCCTTGCTAGTGGTCTGGAACGTCCATGCTCTTCCATAAATAGAAGGGTGTCAGCCTTGTCAGACTTTATGTTCAAAGAACCTTCAGGTTGTCTATCAAAAGTTTCTTCTTCAGGCAAAGTCTGAACTAAAACTGAGACCTATCTCTTATTTTTATTTAGTACTTTCTCTCCATTTTATGACTATGGGTTGTATGGTTTCTCTTAATTGATGGAAATTGAGGACTCAGTTTAAATTCTGTAGTCTTCCCTCTTTCCATAAATCAACCTGTTACTAAAAAGATATGATTCTTAAGCATAAACCACATGATTTGCATTTTGTAGATTGGCTCATTGACTCTGACTTTTGTTTAGTGAGGGTAATCTAAAATATTTTTCTCACAAAAGGTGACAAAGTACAACTTGATGAATTTCCAAAAGCAGTGAAGGACATGCGGGATACCTTCAGGCTAAAAGGTAAATTATGGGTGTGGAGTGGGGTGGGGAGATGGCTTTGCAGATACAGTGTTGCCATATGTGCCTGAGAATCTGAGTTTGGTACACCCACATTCTGAGACAATGGGGATGTTCTTTCGGGAATTCACCAAGGCCAGCTGGCCTGAGTCTGAAAAAGCATGGGATAAAACCGGA
>NW_004949146.1:1294417-1301398 GCF_000317375.1 Microtus ochrogaster
GGGGAGGAGGCAGAAATCCTCAATAAATAAATAAATTAAAAAAAAAAGAAAAAAAAAGAAAAAAAAAAGAATCTGAGTTTGGATCCTTAGAACACACAGAAACCCCAGGTAGATACAGCATCTGTCTATAATTCTAACTCTTAGAAGGCAGAGACCTGGGACACTCGGAGTAAATTGGCTGGCTAGATTAACCACATTGATGGACTCCGATTTCAGTGGAGAGATCCTGCCTCAATGAATACAGTGAAGAGTGATTGAAGAAGACTCAGACACTCAACCTTGACATGCATGTGCATATGTACATCTGCATCTCCATATATGTGAACACGCATGCAAGCATACCACATACATGCAGAGAGGAGAATGGGAAAAAGAGGAGGGGGAAGCAGGAGGAAGAGGAGAAGGAGAAAAGATACTGGAACTAAGATTGTAGCTTGGTAGAGCCCCTGTCTAGTGTGCAAAGAGATCCTGGGTTCAATCCCCCAGTGATAGTTAAGAAGGAAAGAAAAGAATGAAGGTAAGTAAATTATTTGTGGCCATTTAAACAGTTTATTTTGATAATTTGCTTTGATTTCTAGCTAACATATTTGCATTGTTCTGATGAAAGGCAGATGATGCTTAGTTTGATGAAAAGTTGGCAGCTTTCAGGAAAAAAGGACTTTTTTTTTAATATGAAGCAGTCTACTGAAAGATCTATTAAATTCCATCTTCGCTTCTTGGACTCTATGGGAAATCTACTTATTTTTAAGATTTATATTTATTTTGTGTATGTGTAAGTGTGTTGCCTACTTGTAGTAATAAGAGCAGCGGGGCTGCGTCCCCAGCACCCCGCTGCCCGTAATCTTATGCCTGAAATAACACCACACAAATTGTATTCATTTAAACACTGCTTGGCCTTTTAGCTCTAGCCCTTACTGGCTGATTCTGATATCCCAATCAACCCATCTCTAATAATCTGTGAGCACCGGTCTTACCAGGAAGATTCAAGCCTACGTCCATCCTGGGTCGGAGCTTCATCGCGTGTTTCTGCCCGGGAGCGGGGCATGGCGTCTCTGCTCCTGAGAGCAGAGCTGTCAAGTCTCTGAGCTCACTTCCTCTTCCTCCCAGCATTCTATTCTGTTTACTCCTCCCACCTATGTTTTAAGCTATGAGGCCAAGCAGTTATGTAGCAAGTGCCGTTACCCACTGAACTGTCTTGAGACCCTACACAGGATTTAATAATTAACCATGGACTACACAGACACAAGTCTTTATTATTCTGTTTTAAAAATGAGAGCTCAGTTCTATGATCAAATGTCTTTTAAAATATGTATTTCCAGAGTTGGAGGAGATAGCCGTAGGTCTTAACTCACTCGAAGGTGAGAAGGTATCTCTGGAGAACGTGGAAGATTTTCTAGAGAATCTTGGGATTACATCATTTAAAGATGAAGTGGAAAAAATCCTTCAATCAGATATTGTTTCTGGTGAGCATTTGCACTATTCTCAGGGTTTATCAAGGTGTTTGTTTTTCTTTATCTTTTTTTTTGTAGGAGGACTTGCAAAAATGGTGTGCATGTCTAGAGATGTTCAGTTATGCTTCTGAAAATAATATCTTTGACAAGAAGCTTTTCCTCTAAAAATCTACTCTTTTGCAGTTATAAAAATAAACAAACCTTTTAACTAAATAAGCCATTAAAATAAACAAGCCTTATTTTTGGGGGGAGCACCCTTGTTAAAGTCCTTCTGCTTGCCTTGTTCCTTCCAGTGAAGGATGGCTTGAGAATTTAAGCCGAGTAGAAATACTGCTTTGCCGCTTTGGGCCAGCTGAAGTTACAGGTCTTTCTTGGTGCCTGAATTCCATGTCAGGCCAAGTTGGAACTAGTGTGTCTGCAGCCTTGTAGAGCTGTGATAAGAAATGACAGCTGTCAAAGAATCCAGAAGCACCTTGTAAATAAAGTGTTTAAAAAAACTGAAACATTTTCAGATGTTTATTTTAATATTTTTAAATAAATTTAAATAAATTTTGAAAATGACTTTGTCCAGGAATCTGTACTTTTCACTTCTCTTCTTTCCACTCTAGAAGACAACACGGTGAGCATTAAGGACTGTATGGAAGCTCTGAGAGACAACTCGAAATTTTCCAGCTACAATGGTAAGAGCTTTCCGGTCAAACTGTCACAAGGCAGCAATTCGGGATCCTTCGGAGGGCGTGTAGTCAAGCATCACGTTTGATGCCTAGTCTCCACAGTACCCGTTGTGATTGATCCGCTTCAGCTTGTGTGTGTGTAGAGTGGAAATGCACCTGACTGTGGTGGTTAGAGCAGGGTCTACTCCTGGTGGCTCGCAGAGTGAGGGCTTCAGTCACTGAGCATCTCCTGGGCTCCTGTTGTTGTCTAAATATTTCCAGCCGTGCACCATTTTCCCTTTGATCTGACAGTAGTGTACAGGGTAACTCTAAATCCCACAGAGTTGTGGCTTCACCGCTGCCCTATAGTGCAAATTGTAATTGGTCTAAATAAGAAAAACTTGGAGTCAGATAGCGAGGTGAATGCTGAAAGATCAGAGACAAAGGAGGAAGCCACAGTCACCTCTTACCTTTCCACTTCTCACCCGAAAAGGGGCTCTGCCCTGCCTATCACTTCCTCTCTCCGCACAGCCATATCATTTCCTGTTTCCTCCTTCCCGGTGCTGGGATTAAAGGTGTGAGCCACCACTGCCTGGCCTCCATGGTTAACTAGTGCTAACTTTGGACTCTGATCTCCAGATAAGGTTTATTTGTTAGAGCATAAACAAAATACCACCACACTGTCCTGTGCGCGTGTTACTTCTAGTTCTCATTTATTTGAGTTAGAGAATGAGGTCCTTAGTAGGGGACCTAATTCTTCCTTAGTCCATTAAAGCTAAGTTTCAAAAAATTTTCTTTTTTTTTCTTTTTGGTTTTTTGGGACAGGGTTTCTCTGTAGCTTTGGAGCTTGTCCTGGAACTAGCTTTTGTAGACCCATACTGGCCTTGAACTCAGAGAGATCTGCCTGTTTCTGTCTCCCAAGTGCTGGGATAAAAAGTATGTGTCAAGAACTTTTATATGTTGGGTTTTTGTTTGTTTTTGTTTTTTTGAGACAGGGTTTCACTGTAGCTTTAACTAGCTCTTGTAAATCAGGCTGGCCTCGAACTCACAGAGATCTGCCTGCCTCTGTCTCCTGAGCGCTGGGATTAAAGGTGTGCACCACCACCACCCAGCTATATGTTGGTTTAAAAGAGGCTAATGACTCAGAAAAAAAAAGCCAATCTATTAAACATCGTTACTTTTACATAAAATTTAAGTAGTTTATTATCAATTTCACTCAGTGAATTATTAGGGAAGCCTTTCTCGATGTATATTTTAGATGTAGGAGCTTTTTCTCTGTTTTAATGTCTGTCTGTCACCCCCTCTCTTTGTCTCTCTCTTAATTACAGGAGTTTGTTGACTGTAGGCTTCCTACTCAAGTGTCTACTACACACAGGAGAGTAGGATTGTTTGCCAGAATAGGGTGACGTTAACTGGCAGGAGCAAGGAATGCAGGGAAAGAAAGTGGAAAGAGGAGAATTGGGTTCAGAGGATGCTTGAGATCGGAGGGAACTTTTAACTGAAAAAGTAATATACTTTTGTATATATTTTGAAACACTCTGTCCAAATCCTAGGCTTTACAAGATAGTTTTGAATGTAAACAAGGGTGGTTCTCTAAGCATGGCCGGAGGATTGCAAATAAAAGCCCAGGCTGGGCTTCACAGTGAGACTCTGAAACAAAACGAAAGTGAGAGGCGAGTTTCTCTGTAGTGATGGAAGGATATAGCGAGAAGACGGAGAAGACTGTGGTGTGAAGAACCCTCAGAGTGGGGTGGGGGCTCTGCTTACACGATTGCCTGGGCTCCCTGAATGCCATCCAGGGCAGCGCCTATCTAAAAGAGGCCATGGATTTTCCCACTGTGCTCAAAGATTTAGATCCACAATCCAAATGACGTATTTAATGCATGGTATATCTATGTTGTATTGTGTTCTATTTGCACCTTTGCTGTGCTTGTAGCATTGAAAGAGGCCATTGATACGCTGGACTCCATGAAAGGAGGTTATCGGTCTGATAAAGACAGCTATCTGGAGGGAGTGGAAAATGCCGAGGGTAAGTTGATTAAGCAGACAGCCAATGGCTTATAATTACATTTATTTTACATCTTTTAAATTAAGGGAGCTTACCCATGGGCTTTCAGTTTTAATGGTTAACATTACTGTTTTTCTGGGTGTCCCTAGAGTTTATTTTTAGCCATGTGTATGTGCATGGCTGTGTGTGTACGGGTACACAAGTGCAGGTGCTGGAGACCAGAGACTGTAGACCCCCTGCATGGAGACATAGGAAGCAGGGAGCTGTCCCATAAGAAAAGGGCTGAATACCTCTGCAAGAGTGTCCGAGCCATCTCTTCAGCCCCCTTCCTAAATGTTTATTCAAGGATTTCAAACTATTTTACCATACCAGTATTGCAAACTGAATCTCAGATGATTTCATTATGTTGTTGTGCGTCTTCAAAATGATGTTTGTTTTCTACACAAATTTCATTCCACATTAATACATTTTTGTGTGCATTTTAGATGATCTCAGCACTATAGTTTCTCCCTCCTGTCTTCTCTGTTTTTTTCTCCCCCATTTCTTGTGAAAGGTTATTAGGTAAAGTACTGTTGAATAATTTAATTGAAGCATGCTTGTTTTTGTAGCCAACTATGTTGTCTGTTTATTTACAAAAAGTTTACTTGATCTTTTGTATGGCTTTTAACTATATTTTGAAAGACATTTACTGCATTTGGATAGAATTTTACCAAAAAAATATAGATAGTTAAAATTTTCCCAAGAGATGGCCAGTAAAATTTGACCATCACACCCTGTGCCTTACCCCTCATAATTTCCGGAGTGTCTATCTGGCACTCCAGGACAGTCTTTATTGCTAGAGCCAATGAGAAGGACTACATCTGGTGAGTAACAAGAGCCATGGGCTAAGCATCCTCACCCTGCAGTACCGGGGACAGCACCACTGCAGTCAGTAGTGATCTGGACCAAAATGTTAATAGTGCTGAGGTCTAGAAATCATAGAGTTATCTACAGGATTGTTCAACCCCAACACTTTGGAAGTATTTTTAATAAGGTTAGGTCATCATACCCAGACAAAAAATTTAAGGTATGATGTATGTGTGTTTTAACCTCCTTTTGTTTCAAATAATACCCTACTACCTATAAATAATTCTAAAACATTCTTCAACTGCAGTGGGACCATTTACACAAAGAGAGTGGGGTTGGGAAGATGACTCAGCAGTTAAGAACACTGGTTGTTTTTCTTGGGGATCTGGGTTCAATTCCCAGCCCCCACGTAGCAGCTCACAACTGTCTGTAATACCAGTTCCAAGGGATCTGATGCCTTCTTCTGTCCTCCATAGACAACAGCTACCCCCATGGTAACGGTCATACATGCCAGCAGAACATCCATGCATAAAAAATAATAACAATTAAAAAACAGAGTGACTTCTTTTCTATGATCTATCCCTCCAATAGACCTTTGTTCCGATTTCCAGCTCTGTAGAAAGAATGTGGGATAATGCGATAACTGCAGCTGGTACATAGGAAAAGTGCTAGGGGTGGCAGCTTGGTAGATGAAGAAGAGAGGGCGAGAGAGAGAGAGGACTGGAAGGAGGGAGGGAGAGGTTGGTTTCAGAGGAGTAAGTGAGTTCTTGATAGGCGCTAGGAAAGCAGGGGCTCCTGTTATGTTAGGGATGCCATGTTTAGCCACGTTTAAGGACTCGGTGAAGGGGCTCCCAAAGGAAGCTGGGAGGAACGGGGGTGAGGAATGAGAATACGGTTGGCTGGGAAGGGAAGGCTGTCACTGATTAGTGTCATCCAGAGAAGAACTCGGGTTATCCCGTTTCCTGTCCAAGTAGGCAAGGTCAGGATGCTGTTCTTCATTTCATTGTTTCTCTCTCCGTTTTCAGGGTTTATAAAGGAAGCTCTGTCTTCACACCTGAAATTACCAACAATAAGTGGTGAGTATGAACTTCATATGTGATATGTATGCATATATTCCACAGAGCAACAGAGTTTTTTTTTACATGCTTTTCAAATGTTGGTGTATTTTTAATGTATCTCGCCCAGATCTATAATCTGATTGAGAGAGAAAATGTGATATTTATCTTTCTCCGAGTCTGTGTTTTTTCTCTTTACATAATTTTTCCTGTTCCATCCATTTTTTTCTGAAAATGTCATGAGTTCATTATCCCTTACAGTGGAATACAGTTCCATAGTATATAAAAACATTTTCTTTATGGATGTCTAGGCTGGTTCTGTTTCTTAGCTGTTGTGAGTAAGGTGCAACAAACACGATGAGCTAGTATCTCTGCGGTGGGACTTAGAGGTCTTCGGGTGGATGTGCAGGAGAGGTGTATCTGGGTCATATAGACATCACTTTGCATTGCTTATTTTGCAGTCTGTACTACTTCAGCTATATTGGTTCCCCCATCTCATCACAATTTACAAACTTTATCTTTTTACTCCTAAACATTTATATATTCCGTTTCTTGGCATATTCTCCCCGACCTGTTTTGCTCATTTATGTTTGCCAGTGAGCTTCCTTCCTCATCTGATAACTCAGACTAATTTCCTTTGTCGTGTGCTCTTATTAGTTCATTTCTGTTTCACAGTACTTATTCCATATAAGTAACTGTTCATGGTTTTAATTATTTGATTAATGTTATCACCTCCTATTTGTCTGGAAGTGCCAGTGGCCTAAGGATAATTTCAGCTCTAGAATACAGTGAAATCTTGGTTCTTATCTTACTGTTAAGAAAAGCTAATTAAATTTAGTATACAAGATATTGTTTTGGATCTTTTATGATAACTTATAATTTAAAACATACATCAAATAAATGGCTTGCTTTTTTTTTTTAAAATCTCTTTAGCCTTGCTGTTTATCATGCGTGTTTTTTTTTCTTTT
>NW_004949146.1:1301498-1315260 GCF_000317375.1 Microtus ochrogaster
TTTTTGGTTTTTTGAGACAGGGTTTCTCTGTGGCTTTGGAGCCTGTCCTGGAACTAACTCTTGTAGACCAGGCTGGTCTCGAACACACAGAGATCCGCCTGCCTCTGCCTCCCGAGTGCTGGGATTAAAGGCGTGCGCCACCACCGCCCGGCTATCATGCGTGTTTTTGTATTTATTTTATAGCCATACTATTTACCATAAATTAAATTGCTTCAGTTTGCTTTTGGGTCCATGTTTTTGTATACACTATTACTTTGTAATATTTCTTGTTGGGTCAACTTACCCTTGCCCCACCACCCAGGAGCTTGGCTCAGATGTCATATTCCATTTCATAGAGCCTTATTCCACGTTTATTATGCACTAATGAAGTGAGAAGGTTAATCTGAGATTGATCTTGTGTGTCTTCCCTCATAGCACCGATTATGTAATAGATTTTAATTATGTTTACAGAGACGGCAGGAAACTCTTTGATAAAAGGGTTTGGTTTTTCGGTGGTGTTGTTGGTAGCTGAAAATGACCATGAAGTGTTTCGGATGTAGATGGTGTATTTTCCCCAGTGACGTTCATGGAGGCTTGAATCACTTTGTGTGAGAGTATGGAAATAAACACAACTTCGTTTTGAAGTTAAAAAGAGAAATGGTGTAGATAAAAAAATGTAAAACACCAACACTTTAAAATATATCTTATATTATAAATTCTGTGAGATATGTGGGACTGTCATGTTGGCTATAGAGGTTGTGGACAGAAGGATCTGGTTGAGAGGGAACATTGATAAACCTGTAATAAAGCTCTATGAAATGGAGTCCAGGTTCCTGCCCTGACTTCCCTTCATGAAGGACTAAGCTGTAATGTGAAGTAAACCGTTTCCTTCCCAAGCGCTTGGTCGGTGTTTATCACCGTGACAGAGAGCAAGCTAGAACATTCACTACCATCTGTTTGCCATAAACTTTTTTTTAACTTAAATATTGTTTGACATAAGGAGGCCATCATTACCCAATAGAAAATATCTTACTTTTACTAGATTTCTGGTTCTGCTAAGTATTTAACACATGGCTTTTGGATAGTGGGTTTTGGATAAATTGGTTTGTATGTTTTATTCTTTTAAGACAGGTTTTCTGTTATGTGTCTTTGACTGTCCTGGAACTGTCTCTCTAAGTAGACTAGGCTGGCCTCAAACTCATGGAGATCTGCCTGCTTCTGCCTCCTGAGTGCTGGGATTAAAGGCATGTGCCACCACTTCCAGCCCTTTATGTACTTTTTACAATAGTATGTTGTACATATTTATCTCTGTAGAGATCCAAGAAGCTGCTGACATCTTGTCACATGTTGATAATGGCAAAATTTCCGTATCTAACTTGAAGCATGCCTTGAAATCTCTGCATGCTAGTCTAAGTGAAGAAGACTTCAGAGACGCTCTTGAGCAGTGTGACACTGGTGGTGAGTTGCCCCCTTTTATTCCTTGCTTAAGAATATCTTCCTTTTTCCTACTCCTGGGAAATGTAGAAATATAGAATATATATACAAGATTAACATGAGAAATAGAGTCATGTTATTGGATGCTTGGTTGATATAAGTCAGGGCCATATCTAACTGCTCATACTCATCTGCTTATGATATATACTTATTAGATAATTACCATTTGTTACCTACAAGCCTGAGTGGGGAAATATCATACACTGTAGAAAGTATTTTGTCTTGATATGGAATCTTTCTTTAGAGGAGATCCAACTTCACCTGTCCTTTTATAGAGAGTGCTTGTCACAAATGATTTTTAACCAAATAAATTAAAATGCGTTTTAAAAGTGCAGTTGTTTTGTTTGAGTAATTGTCTCCCAAGTGGCTCCATATTTACCCTTGTTTCCCACCACTGACTTTCAGTGATATATACTTGATACCTTTTCATGAGTTACATGCATGTGACTGTAAATATGTGTGTATGTGGCATTAAAGGCGTGCGCCACCACTGCCTGGCTCTCTAGTTTATTTTCTAGTCTGGTTCAGTTTTTATCTGACTTGGTGATTTAGTCTTCCTTGTTTCTACTGAGTCAGTGAACACATTTATTTCATTTTTAAGATTTATTTTTATTTATGTGTGTGATATATGTCTCTGTGTATGTGTGCTCTGTGTGGATGTATCTGAGGAGGCTGAAGAGGGCATTGGATCCTCTGGGACTAGAGTTAATGAGGCTGTGAGCTGCTGGACATGAGTGCTGGGCACTGAAGTTGAACCTTTGATTTTGCCACATCCAAGTGACATAAATTTAGGCTCCAAACCCAGACAAGATTTTGGGTGGATCTTCAGTTTCTCACAGGAATATCCCCCCCCCCCACTGTGTGTCAGATTGGATAATTTAGGCCTCCTTCATACTGAGTTAGTGAACATACAGCTTCCTTTTTTAATGTTAAGACTCTATTTTTCTTTTTTACTTATGTGTACACATGAGTGCTACATGTGTGCAGGTACCAGAGGAGGCCAGAAGAGGGCGGCAGATCCTCTGGAGCTAGGGTCAAGGTGGTTGTAAACTCCTGGATGTGGGTGCTGAGAGCTGTGCTTGGGCCCTGCGGAGGAGCAGGAAGCACTCTTAACTTCTGAGGTGCTCTCTCCAGCCCCAGTATGCTTCCCTTTTACTGGTTGAAAGGAAGAAGCCCTTTATACATCCCAGTTCACTTGGGATATGTTCTAACTCCCATTTTAGCATAGACTCAGTCTTTTGAATGGTTCTGAACGAATATTTAGGTAACTTTTCTAGTCATTTTATTTAATTTTATTTCCAAGATGGCTGTAGTGTTGCTACTCACTGCTCAGCAGTCTATATCTTAGTTTATGGTTAACCTTTCTTATTTATTTTACAAGACTCTAGTCATAGGTGAATAGACTGTACCTTTTATATGGTGTCTCCTGGGGTTTATCTGATATGTTTCCTGGGCTACCCATATTGTCATTTCATTATAGTTTAGACTCTCTCAGGACTACTGTGACTTTCTATCAGTATTTGTATACACTTATAGTAACATTGTCACTCCTGCAACGAGACTGAATCATTTCAAATAACAGCCTCTAGAACTTCCTGGTCCTATTGTTTGAACAAGCTAATTTCTCTTTGCTTTTATCATCTAACAATAGTCATATTAATGATACACAAACATATAGTATTGTAAAGATTAAATGAATTAATACATGTAAAGTGTCATATATAAAGGAAATAAAATAATTAATATTAACAATGAATCACAAGTGTTAGAAGTTCTATTGAAATAATTCTTATAATTTGAGAAAAGTGGATGAAAATGAGTTTACAATTATTGTAAATCATAATCTTAAATTTTTAATGTCAGCATGCTTGATTTTGACCTTCCAGATAACATGGAGGTGAACTTAAAAGATGTCTTAGAGGAAGTGAAAAATGCTCCAAGCTTTAAGGACTCCATAGGTACGTGAGTACTTCTGCTTCAAGAAGGTGACCAGGAATTTGCTTTATAACTTACGCAAATTTAAATTAGTTATGTATTTTAAAGACTTAGGTGTGTGTGCATGCACGCATATGTGCCTGAGAATGGTCCTGTGGGTGCCCATGGAGGCTAGAGACATTGACTCTCCAGGAGCATGAATTACGGGTGGTCCTGAGTCCCTCAGTGTGTGTGACGGGAACTGAACTGGGACAATCTGTGAAGAGCAGTATGCACTCTTAATCACTGAGCCATTTCTTGAGCTCCTAGATGTGTATTTGTAATTGACACATAAGTTATAAACATAAACCTTGCCTTTTAAAATATATTCTTTATTGGTTTTGATCACAAAGTCATATACCCTGCCTCAGCCTTCCCGTGCCTGGGACTACAAGCATTCACTACCACACTGAACTCATCTTGTTTTAAAACGTGCACATTTACTTACGGATCTCTTATTTTTTTCATTTCTCACAAAACTACCCTCACACACAGGCTTGTGTCAAGAGCCCTGGTTTGAAGTGCCCTCCACGTGTCTGCTAGTCAGCTAGCTCTTGCCTCAGGTCTTATTTTTAGTTCCCTTCTGGGGCTGACTTGCTTCCTGAGTCTGTATTTTTCCTTGCTATGAGTCTTTCTGTATTTTGCTAATGTCTGTTTTCCATGAGAGTCAAAGAAAGGAAGCATGAGAGTGTGGAGCTTTGAGTCTTTGGGTGCTTGTAAGTACCCCCCTTTTACCTTCGTCTTCCTTGGTTCTGTGTCCATCAGTCATTTTTCTTAAGGCTGTGACAACATTCCTGACAAAATCAGTGTGAGGAAAGGCTCTTCTGCTGGATTCCAGTCTGAGGGCACAGCCCGTCGTGACACAGTAGGGCGGCAGGAGCATGAGGCAGTCACAGTCGAGAAGCAGAGAGAAATAAATGCACGCTGCTGCTCAGCCCTCTTTCTCCTTTCCATTCATTCAGGACCAGCCCGTGGGATGGCGCTGCCCACATGCAGGCTCTCTCTTGTTCAGTGTCAATCTTTCCGGAAGCACCCTCGATAGACTTAGCTAGAGATGATTTCTGTGTTGGTTGTAAACCTGTCAGGCTGACAGCCAAGATTAAAGATCATGATTAGATATTAAATGTTGCATCTGTTAAAAAGCTTATCATCTAGTAGTTGTTCTGGAGTTGTTTGCCTTCCTATATCTATCCAGCCATGCTTTCTATTTGGTATACATATGTACATACATACATATACACATATATGTATATTTATTTGTCTTATATATATTCTCAGTTATGGGCAGTGTTAACAAGAGCTGGAGGAAGAAGCTTTCTGGGCCAACAGACATTTGTGCAATTATGTCCCCCAAGAGTAGTATTTATTAATAATTTTGAACAAAATGACAGCATGTTTACATTTTGTTCCTCAGGTTAACCCTTTTGTTGTATCGTCTCTTTTGTTTTAGTAGCACAACTTTTAGTTAAATAATGCAGTGTAGCTTTGGTTTAAAGGTTATTTGTAACATGTTACAGTGGTCTCAGGGGCCCACATGTGAAGCAATCTGTGGCCCAGTGTTTTGGGCCATTATTAGTTTGGGCAATAGTTTGACTACCCAAATGTGTCTGTCTGAAAGGTACAATAGTTAAAAGCTTTGGCTTTGGACTTGTGTTGCCTGGGTTTGAATTTTGTCCTTACCATGTAGTCGATCATTTAACCAATGTACTCTTCAGCAAGTCAACTTAATCTTGCTGGCCTCAGTCTCTTCACCTGAGAGAGGGGCATCCTAACAATTACTTTTAAGGTTATTGTGAGATCGACTAGGTGAGGTGCTTAGAGCAGTGTCGAGCATTAAGGTTTTAATGATTGTTAGCTCCTGTTTTTAAAGCTATGTTCAAAGTTTCATGTATGTTTCCATTATTTTATGCAGCTCAAGTCAAGTGGTGGTTAGTGCATGGTGTCTGCTGTTGAAACATTTTCTTTGGTTGTCTTTCTGTAGTCACACAGCTACTCCTAGCCACTCCCCAAGTTCTCCACAAGGATCTAATTGATGTCTCTGACTTCAAGGAGTTATTGGTGAATGACAATCTTCATTCTGCTAAAGCCATACTGACGGAAGTGTTAAAAAATGTGCCTGAGCATGGTAAGTGCTTTCAATCTATCTGCCTTAAATGGACTGTTCTCTACAGGTGAAGGAAGAAAGTATCTGGGTGGAGCACACAAGACGGAGGGTGGTCCTGTACCAACTGCAGTGGGGTGACTGGTCATGCTACCCTACTTGTGTGCCAACTCAGAGCTCCACAGAGCCAAATAAAGCAGGGAATCCAGGACCCATTCTGTCCCTGTGGGAAACCAACGGCGGTGCTTATGGAGTGAGGTAATTTGGTGAACTGATTGGCATGGGCTGTGATCAACCAGAATTCTACCTGTAGAGCAGAGAAGGCTCCTGGGGCCCCAAGTCAGGTGCTAATCCACCAGACGCTGAATCACAGACGACAGGGGCTACTGCACACAGTGGTGACTCAGAGAGGCAGATATTTACTAATGTACAAGATAACTTTATTATTTTAATGACAGGTGCGGTTGGATGTTGTCTTTACTAAGTTCTTAAAATGATTTGGAGAATATTCTTTCTATTTTCTTCCTCAGATATTTAGTAGAACTCACAAGTGAAGACATGTACTGAGAGATTGTTTTAAAATTTTAGTGTGTGTGTGTGTGCGTGTGTGCGCATGCACACATGGTGACCGTGGAGGCCAGAGGTCTCAGATCTCTGGGGATGGGATCACAGGCAGTGGGAAGAAAAATAGCAATAATGTCATAGATTTTTAAAAAATGAATCTGTTTTAATATATTATCACTAATATGATGAAGTCAATAAGTATTTAGAAAGAAATAGAATTGCAAATTTTAGAGAATGTAAGAGACAAGAGAAAAGAAACAGTACACGTTGACCTGTCTGTTATCTTAAGTTCTAATATATTTAGAAACATTATTTCTTTCAGCTAAATTTTTCCTTGCTTTCCAGAAGAAGGCAAAGTTACCGTTAAAGATTTTATCATCAAGTTTGGGGATACCTTGACAGCTCTAAAGTCTGAACGTGAGTTTTTCTTAGAATGTGTTTAATGCTCACATTTGGAAAGACAAACTGTGGCTTGCATATGAAAACAGTCTAGATTTAGATAAAGCCCATGTAAGATGCAGTATGAAGACAAACAGTGCAAGTTAGATTATTTGTAACTTTGATTTGAGTGATGACGCAAATGTTACTAAATGTAACGTAAACCTAGAATTGTGGGCAGTTTCACTGAGAGTGCTAGAGAAATATCCAGTGATGTTTCATTCTCTGAGACCACTCATGATGCACATTTGACTTCTGAAATGATTAGAAAATTAAGAACAGTTAGAAAACAATTCTTAAAGGGTTTGGCAACTGAGTGGAGTAGATCATTAAGACTATTTATTATTTCTTTACATTATCAAGCACTGTTTACTATGTTTTTACAAATTTATGAATAACATATAAACTTAGTTAGCAGTATGGTTCTGTGTAACTGCTACTGTAAACAATGTGTGAACAATCCCGTCCATAAGAGCTCCATTGTGCTGTTTTAGGATCCGTTTCCTACGCTAGCCCCTAGTGCAGGGACCACTGCTACTCTCTGTGATAAACTTCCAGAAGTTACCATGTCTAACTTTCTACCCTTTGACAAACATCCTATTTTCCTCCTGACAGCCATCATCACACTCTGCTTCTTGGATTCTGTACAAGTGACACCATCCAGTAATTGTTCACAGAGTAAATTTCCCCTAGGTTCAGCTGTTTTTGCAAATGACAGGATCCCCTGTTTTTTGAGGCTGAAAAGTATTTCATAATTACTTTATTTTTGGCACAGAGTCTTGCCATGAAGTTCAGGCCGGCCTGGTACACGCTATAGAGCTCAGTCTGTCCGTAAACTCAAGGCGATCCTTCTTCAGTAGGTGTGGTGGGACACATCTGTAATCCTATGATCACCATACTTGGATATCCCATTATGTTTAATCATGTTTTTATTCATATCTTTCCTAAAACATTTACAAAATCTGTAGAACAAAAAATTCTAAATCATTCCCGAAGAATACAAAATTATATTTTACTTGGAAGAAAGTAGAAAAATACCTCTTTTCTGGAAAGGACTACCTTAAGGCCAATAATTAAGTGATTTTTTTATATATGTTTAATACAGTCTCAATAAAGGTATCAACAGCTTCTTTTTAGAACCAACAAGCTTGATGTATATATAAATTAGCATGTAAAAACTAACATGAGGCCAGGCGGTGGTGGCGCACGCCTTTAATCCCAGCACTCGGGAGGCAGAGGCAGGCGGATCTCTGTGAGTTCGAGGCCAGCCTGGTCTACAGAGCTAGTTCCAGGACAGGCTCCAAAGCCACAGAGAAACCCTGTCTCTAAAAACCAAAAAAAAAAAAAAAAAAAAAAAAAAACCCACCTAACATGAGAACAGTGAGGTGGAAGAGCTGCTGAAAGCCTAACCTACCACATCTTTACATTTTTATACCGCAAATCTTTATAATCACATCATTTGATACCATTGCATGAAAAGTTAAAAGGTCAAAGTGATATAGAAAATCCAGGAATAGACCTTATTATGGTTGACATTTATTAAATGGTTACAAAATACTGGTATCATTTCAGGTTGCTATAGGAAATAAGATTGGTTCTCTTCCGATGAGGATGGTGTGAAAACTGGGTAGGCAAAGGGGAAATATATGTAGAAAAATATTATATATATTCACAGATAGGAGTAAACTACAAACTCTTCAGTATTTAAGAACAAAAATGAAATCCTAAATACCTCAGTGGTTTAGATATAGGAGAAGTCTTTCTGTTTTTGTTTCAAAATATAGATGTAATTACAGTGTTTATCTTTTTTCTTTTTGACATTTTTCTACAAGAATAAGGTTTTGAATTTTTAAAAATTATCATTTTGCTCTTTTGTGTGCATTGGTGTTTTACCTGCATATATAGCCGTGCACTGTGTGCTTGTTTGCTGCCTGTGGAGGCCGAGAGAGGGTGTCAGATGCCCTGGAACTGCAGTTCCAGACAGGTGTGAGCCATAGTGTGAGTGCTGAGAACTGAACCCAGGTCTCTGGAAGAGCTCTTATTGACTAAACCATCTCCCAAGCATACAATGTTTACATTGACCTCATATTCTAGAATCTTATAAAATTATGGTTTTAGGAGATGTTTCAAGTGGCATAGCTGTCTACCATAGACGGTCAATTTTCCTCTTATTTAGCAGATGGTTGCCCTTATCTCTGCTTTGTATGCTGGCCACAGTCTCTGGCAGAGCGTTGGGTAAGGTGGAGTCTTTTTTATGTTTCTGATCTTAGAGGAAACCAGCTAGTGTTTCAGTGTTAGGTTTATCGTTAACTGTAGAATGTTCATTTTTCCCCCCCAGGTTGGATAAATTCTCTTCTAATTCTTTGGTCCTTGTCTCTTCCCAGGAGAGAAAGAGCAGCTTTACAATGCTGACATTGACAGAAATAATCCTAATGCCATTTCTGACATTAAGGAGAATTTAAAGGCTATAGGAATCGACCTAACAGACAATGAAGTCCAGAAGGCGCTGGATAACACTACCCCTTCCAGTGAGTGGTCATTTCATCAGAAGACCGACACTTAAGATTATCTTACTTTAGACCAGCGAAGGTGCCATATTTCTCGTGTCACTCATCCTAAGTGTTCAAGGAGCTGTAGCCAGCCTATTTCTTTTTCTTCCTCTTCCTCCTCCTCTTTCTCTCTTTCAGAAAAAAAGAATTTTTTCTCTTACTTTTTAAACTAAAACATTTGTACTAAAGGACATTTTATTTATTTACTTCATTTCTTTTGTGGGGGGAGGATGGATTTTTCACTCATACTTCCATATAACAGTTCACAATTAAAAACAGTTAAGGCAGGAACTCAAACAGTGCAGGAACCTGGAAGCAGAGCTGATGCCGAGGCCATGGGGGAGTGCTGCTACTGGCTTGTCCTTATTGCTCAGCCTGCTTAAAAAAATATTTTTGGTTATTTTTGAGACTTTGGGTTTTTTTTTGTTTTTTTGTTTTTGTTTTTTTGAGACAGGGGTTCTCTGTGTAGCCGAGTGTCCTGGAACTCACTGTATAGACCATACTGGCCTCAAACTCACAGAGATTCACCTGCCTCTGCTTCCCAAGTGCTGGGATTAAAGGCGTGCACCATCACTGCCTGATGAGACTGTATTATAATTACATTTCTCTCTTCCCTTCACTTCCTCTAAACCCTCCCAGACATTCCTCCCTGCTTTCCCTCAAGTCCATGGCCTCTTTTTTTTCATAAATTGTCACTGTATGCCTATATGTCTTTGTATGTACATATATTCACAAATATAATTTATTGAGCCCCCAGAATGAAGGAACATATTTTAAAAGTAATATCCCTGATAGGTTTTATTCTAGATCTGCTTATCACATGTTCCAAGATAATAGTTGGGTTTCCTTTTTATTTTTGTGTTTTCCAACACTGGCTTTATAACATCAAGTAGTCTTTTTTTTTTTTTTAAGTCTGAGTATCTAAACTGTCCCTTCCTTTTGTTAAAGGTGAGGTGGTACAGTTGAAGGATATCATCAGAGGACTAGCCAACACTGATATATTTAATGAGTGCCAGAGTAAGTATAAAATTTGAAAAGCTGCAGACAGAAGTTTCAGGTTTGTAGGCTTCTGTATGTATTTACATTTTTGGTATGTGTGTATGCATGCGAATATGTGTGCTGGCATGTAGGTGGATGGAACTTTGTATTCAAGAGGCCAGAGGTTGATGATGTCATCTTCCTCAGTTCCTCTCTACCTTATATAGTGAGCAGGGTTTCTCACCTGAGCCAGACCTCACTGATTGGGTCTAGACTACCTAGTCACTTTGTTCTGGGGATCCTTTGTCTCTTTCATGGCCTGGGATTACTGGTGGGTCACCATGCCTGCTGGATGTCCAAATTCTGGTCCTCACTGTTGCCTGCTGAGCCAGCTCCCCAGTTCTTGTATGTGTCATTTTTAGCAGAGCCCCTTCTCGGCTTCTTGCCTACATCCCCAGGTGCTGGTCTGTACTGTGCTTATGTGGTGTCTGAGACCAGGAGGCTTGCTAGGCAAGCTGTCTAAACTGAGCTACATCCGTGGGCCCTGACAGCGTCAGGGGCCACATTGATGGTTGTTGTTTAGCTTTGTGAGTTGAATTCTTAAGATAATATGCCTTAATTTATGTTGTTTTCTAGTTGAGCATCAAGACCTCTAAATTTTATGGCACTTCCTATTTAACAAAGAAAAAAAAAGAACTGGTATTCTAGAAAATGAATACATTTTCTTCATATCAGGTTGTTTGTTATGGGTCTGGAAAGATAGTTCAAGAATTAGGACCGGATTCTATCTGCAGTCTTCATAAAAAAGTCCAGCATTGCTGGGTGGTGGTGGCACACACCTTTAATCCCAGTACTGGGGAGGCAGATGCAGGTGGATCTCTGTGAGTTCAAGGCCAGCCTGGTCTACAGATAACTGCTGTAGCTGAAAGTACTAGCCCTGCTTTTATATTTTTCCATCAAAATAGGAATAGAGGACACAAGCAACATTGTCGATAAAATCACTGATGAAAAAGTTGAAGTTAAAGATCTTTTATCTGTCATAAAGAGCTTTGAGAAATCTTTACGGGAGAAAGACAAGCCTGGGGAGTTTCTGACTTCTGAAATGGATGGTGAGTACTTAGTTACTTCTCAGGTCTTGCTTTAGGGGAAGCATGCTCACACAGCCTCTTTTTAAACAAATGATAACACTGTGTGTTAGGGAGCTCTTTATGAAACTGATGCCCACATATTAGTCAAGATGGAGAATGTTTGGAGAATCTTTATTTAGATGAGACTAATGGACATAATCTTGTTATTAATGTTTTGAAACCGGATTCTCATTCATTGTTATGCAATAGTTAAAAATATTGTGTTTCTATTTCTTCAGCCCTGGATTCTAAAGGTGACACATGGGCTTTTGGATTCTTTTGGTACAGGATATATTAGTCCCGTCACCATTGTCGTAGTCATAGAATGCTTAGACTTGATGAGCTGCTAAAGGACAAGATGTGTGTGACTTCTGGGTCCCATTTTCTTTGCAAGGAGAATGGATGTGCACAGCTGGCCGTACATCAAGGTGGGCAGCAGCAGTGCTCACTTAGCTTGGTCTAGCTGGCTGCATGGAGAGGAATGCAGTCACAAACTTTTGCCTCTCAGTTCTGTAATTCCTTCTTTTTTATAGTAACTAAATAAATCTGCTTTTAATATTTGCTCAACTGAGAAGCTTTGGCCTAATGTTTGCATCCTTGAGTTACATTATGTGTACTCAGTATGGGGCCTTTGGGAGTATCTGCTCCATTTGTTTGTTTTGCTGTTTTGAGAAAAGGATTCATAGATCCTAGACTGGCCTTGGATTTATTGTGGCCGTGGATGATCTTGAACTTCTGGTCCTCCTCCTCCTACCTACTGATTGCTTAGATTACAAGTGTGCACCATCGTGCCTTGTTCATGCAGTCCTGGGAATCAAACCCAGGGCTTTGTGTAGGTAAGCAAACACCTCACCAGTTGAGCTTTATCCCAGCCCATAGGATACCTTTTTTCATATATATGTGCATATATACATACACATATATGTATGCATATGCGTGTATATATATTTATCGTGCTTATATAGTCTAGTGTATTATTTAGCTAACTATAAAGTACTTGAATTTCAATTGATACTAAACACTTTTGAGGATAAAGAATATAAAGAGTATGACTATTTGCTGAAATCATCTTTATTTTATCATATGATACATTTTGGATGCAAGCAATAACCCATAAGTTAATTCAGAAATTTATCTGAGAGTAACATTTCTAGAAGAGTAAAGAGATTTGGGGATGAGTATCTCCATGAAAACACAATGAAAGGATGAGAACAACCTGGGTGTTAAATAGTCATGCAAATTATGTGCTCAAAGCATAACTCTGCAGCCATTGAATTAAAAAACATGAAAGGTAAAATGTACAGAAAGTACATAGACTGTAGCTTCATGAATAGCCTATTTTTCAGACACATGTGCCAGAGAAACTTGGGAGAATGGAAGTTAAAAACTGAGGAAGTGGTGGGTTGTTGGAGGAGGGCTGCATGTTGGTTCCTGGCTGCCCATTTAGCTTAGACCCAAAATAATCACACAGAAACCATATTATTTAAATCACTACTTGGCCCATTAGCTCTAGCTTCTTATTAGCTAACATTTACATATTAATTTAACCCATATCCATTAATCTGTGTATTGCCACTTGGCAGTGGCTTACCAGCAAAGTTTCGGAATGTCTGACTCTGGTGGCTGCTCCATAGTGTCTCTCTGACTCTGCCTTCATTCTCCCATGCTATAGACCAAGCCAGTTTCGTTATTCATTAACCAACAAAAGCAACACATAGACAGAAGGAACTCCCACACCAGTGGGTAGCTTCTGCCATAGTCTAGGAGAAACTTGTATGTTCTGATGTCTGTGGCAGCAATGGGTGTATTTGGCTGTAAACAGTCTGAGCTGACCTCCACTAGCCTCCAAGAGCACTTATATTTATATTTCAAGATGTTCAAATTGGCATTTCATAGCCTATGTTGACATGTGAAATGGCTGTCACTCCTCACCACACCGTTAATGGATTCTTTGTGATTAATGAAGTTAATGAAGTTTTTGCCTTGTTTTGTCAGCTGTCAATCTAGCCTCATACTGTATTTCCCTTACGTATTTACTTTTTTGCTGTTTTTATTTTACTCATTCTATTCTACTGTTTCGTATTCAGTTAAATAAATAAAAGATAAAGTTGATGGTAGAGAAGTATAAACATTTTAAATGAAGAAATTTGAAAAAAATAAAAGTTTTAGAAACTAAAAGTATTAAAATTAATCATCTGCTAATGATACTTGTATATTAAAAAAAGATAAATAAGAACTGGAAAACGGTTTGATATATAACCTGTGTATGAGTTTTAAAACTTGGGGGAAAATCACATGAGTTATGTAATAAATGTGATAGGTCCCGAATAGCATTAAAAAGAAAATGGAACACTTTCAAATTCAGTAGAAGCTTTTAGAGTCTAACTTGTTTTGCAGTGGTGGTGCATGCCTTTAATCCAGCACTCAGGAGGCAGAGGCAGAGGCAGAGGCAGAGGCAGAGGCAGAGGCAGAGGCAGAGGCAGAGAGGCAGAGAGGCAGAGAGGCAGAGAGGCAGAGAGGCAGAGAGGCAGAGAGGCAGAGAGGCAGAGAGGCAGAGA
>NW_004949146.1:1315360-1328151 GCF_000317375.1 Microtus ochrogaster
GGCAGAGAGGCAGAGGCAGAGAGGCAGAGAGGCAGAGAGGCAGAGAGGCAGAGAGGCAGAGAGGCAGAGAGGCAGAGAGGCAGAGAGGCAGAGAGGCAGAGAGGCAGAGGCAGAGAGGCAGAGACAGGTAAGTATCTGAATGGGGCCATCCTGGTCTACAGAGTGTGTTTCAGGATAGCTGGGACTACACAATGAAATCCTGTCTTGAAAAAACCAAAACCAAAACCAAACCAAAACAAAACAAAAAACCCAGCACCCCCTAAAACCCTTGAATCTCTGTGTGTTGTGAGTGTGGGAGGTGTGTGCCCACATGTATATTTGCACTCACTCGATCTAACCAATGTGCTGTGATCACAGAAATTTGGAAATTGAGTGGAATGATCTTAAAACAGATATTTTAAATATTTATTTTTATTTTATGTGTATGAATATTTGCCTGCATGCATATAGGTGTAGCACATATATGCCTGATGCCCTCAGAGGTCAGAGGAGAGTGCCAGATCCTCTTAGCGGGAGTTATACGTGGTCATGAGCTACCGTATGGGTGCTCGGACGTGAACCCCAGTTCTCTTCAAGAGCAGCCGATGTTTTTAGCCTCTGAGCCATCTCTCCAGCTCCTGGTGTCCTGTTTTAAACAGACTCATTTAAACCCTACTCTTTTAACTTTGCAGAAAAAGAAGTGATCTTAAAAGAAGCAGTTACTTCTTTCATTGACTCCTCTAGTCCAGCAACACCATTCAACAGTAAGCATAATGAAAGAACAAAATTAAAATTTAAAAATTATCTTATGATATTTCAAGGTTTTCTAAAATACTTTTTGTTTTATCTTTATTTTCAGCATCTTCTCCATGTTTCCTCTGCCTTATTTGAAATGTTATATTATATCCAGACTTCTCCTTCCTTAGCATGTTTAATTTGTATCTTGAGTATAAATTACTTCTCTCAATATACGTATGCTGTATTGTAGAAATGTCTCTTTACTCTAGTGGCACATTTCCCTCCCGTCTCTCCCTCTCTGTGTGGTCATCATCTCACTGATGAAAGTGCTGGGAAGGCCAGAGCAGTGAAGCTCGCAGACATGCTTGTGAAAGAGGAAGTCCCCTGAAGGCCTTGCTTTTTAGCGTGCACCAGGGTTTTCTTTCATAGTTTCCTTTCCTCAACTCCTTGCTTCAGTTTCTGCTTCTCGACCTCCTTCTCTGAACTGCTGCCCAGGTGTTGGCAAGCTCAGCTGCTGGTGGTACATTACAGTGGAGAGGGTAGCAGAAACGCCTCTGAAAGCAAACAGTTAACAGCCAAAATCAGCTTCCTCAGAAATTATAAAGAAAAGGAGCTTTTACCTACCTACTGTGTGATTTTGTTTGTTGTTTGACCTCTAAAAACAAAACACACTGATGTGTTTTAAAAGCTTTTTGACTCAGAATGCCTTTAAAGATATATACCTACTTCCTTTTTGTAGGTTGTGGGTACCAAGGATTAAAGATGACTTTATCTCAACGTCAACATCTGTTTTCATTTCCTCCTGTATTTGCAGGTTTATTGAAAGAGATTACATCTCTTAATAATATCAGAAAAAATAAGATGGCTGCAAGTGAACTGGTCTCCAACATTAAGAGTACTGGAATTCCAATAAGCCACAATACGATGCAGGAGATCCTGAAACAGGCCTCTGTCAATGGTTAATTCTTCTTTCTTATTGTACAGTTTCCTCTTTGCAACTGTTTGGTGTCTTTTTAACATGTAGATATAGTTTACGTGCTGCATAACCCACCCCAAGATGATGACGATGTGTACATGTGTAATGAGCCTTCCTTTGTCCTGCCAGCCAGCTCCTCAATAATGACATGGAGACTTATTATTACTCAAGAAAGCCTATCTTCAGCTTAGGCTTGTCCCTCCAGCTCCTACAACCTAAATTAACCCATTTATATTAATCTGTATTCTCTTGTGTGGCATTGCTTTTCTTCCATCTTGCACCTCCTGTTTTCTTTCCATATCTCCTGGCTTCTCTGCCTGTTTTCTTCTCATAGTCTTCCCTGTCTCTGGAAGTCCCACCTAACCTCTTGCTGCCTAGCTATTGGCTATTCAACTCTTTATTACACCAATTATAGTACAAATATTCCACAACATTTCCCCCTTTTGTCTAAAAAGGAAAGGTTTTATCTCTAACATAGTAAGGCTGTATATAATAAAAACAATTATTAGATAAGAATTACATCCGCAATGTCTAATACATTTGTATTTGACATACTCAGAGAAAATACTCTATTATGTATCTTATATTGATGAATTTAAAGTCTTATAAATAAGCCATTTCTATCATAACTTGTATTACCATCCTAAAATTATCTTTTTAGACCTCTAAACATTTTCTTAGATAAACAACTTAAGCTTTTTATGTTTCTCAACTTCAGAGACTTTATATTTTATGTAAGTTTTTTTTTTTAATTTAGTAGCAAGGAAAACTGTAAAACTATAACTACCTAGTTATCAGCCCCATAAAAAGCAAGGAAAACTGTAAAACTATAACTACCTAGTCCTCAGCTCCATAAAAAACTTGAGAAGGATATGTCTGAGTAAACAGGAAGCACAGAGCAAGCAACTTCCAAAACTATAGAAATAACAAAGATATCTGGCTGCCTGGAGTCACCCTAGGTTTCTCTGTAAGTTTGGGGCATCCATCTTTTGCCTACAGATCTAGAATATCTGATAGACTTGTGTGAAGCAGGAATATTTGAAGGACTTTCCTACCTTGCCTTGGCAAAGTTTGTCAAATGCCTTCTTTTGTGTCCTGCTTGTCCATTTTGGACAAGCATGCTGTCAGCAGTTGAGGCAATGGCAGTTTCTTTTTCCATTGGATAGCTTTGCCACCAAGGAAAGTAAATTCTATATGGAGGTTCTTTGATGTGTATCACCTTCTCTGAAGATTGGTGTTGCCAGCAGCAGATGTGTCTCACTGTCACGAAAAGACTTATGTTATTAAAATATCTTAAATGCCATATTCTGTAGATCTTGGAAGTATTTAAAGACCATCTATTTGTCTAAAATATATTTGTTTGACCTTAAAGACATACATAACATTACTATGTTTGATTATTATAGATGGCTAACTCCTAATCTGTCTTTATTATCCTAAATAGTTTTTAAGAACTAAAACTTTGCATTTTTTAAATGAGTTGCATAGTTATAATATCTTAAACAAGAATAGAAACATATACAATATAACAAAAATAACCTTAAATCTGTATCAATATACAGAAATATCTTAAACAAGACTAGAAACATATATAGAATATTTTCTAATAAAAATAGCCTTCATTTTGTATCCACATACAAAATCCATACCAAAATGAAATATTTGAGAATAATGGTTGCTTTTTAGTTTAAAGTAGATTCAATAACCTGCCCTTTTATCTCTTTTCAGAAAGAGATCCTTGAATCTAACCTTCCTTGCTTAGTTTCCTCCCTTAGCATGACCAGTAACAATTTGCAGCCAACCCCCCATAAATGCATAAGATGCTTTTACCACCCAGCTCTGGAAAGCTGGGAAGCCCTCTTTCCCGAGTCCCCATGAGCAGCAGCCTGCTGTCCTGAGTGCTCTGCTGTGGCTGGCAGGCACGACTGCTGTGTCTGTGTGGTCATGCCAGCGCATTGGAGCACCGAATGGAGTGTCCTTTTCTGTCCCACCAACTACTCCCAAATACTCACACAGAGACTTGCTAACAATGAAAGCTCAGCCCTAGCTTAGCCTTGTCCCACCAGCTCTTGAAACTTTTATATTAATCTACATTCTATCATGTGGCATTACCTCTCTTCCATCTTGCACCTCCTGTTTCTTCTCTGTGTCTCCCGACTTCTCTGCCTTTCTTCTCTGGCTCTTCTTCCCAGAGTCCTCTCTGTCTCTGGAAGTCCCACCAAAACTCTTCCTAGCTACTAGCCATTCAGCTTTTTATTACACCAATCACAGCAATACACCTTTACACGGTGTATGAATATCTCACAACATACACGGGCATTTGTGTGTATGTGTGTGTGTAGTTACACATGTGTTTGGAGTTTGCTTGTTAATGCACTTGTGTGAGGAGGCCCCCAGAGGCCCTTCATTGTCCTTTTTCAGGAGCCATCCACGTTGTTTTTTGAGACAGAATCTCACATTGGTCTGCTGCTTGCTGCTTAGGCTAGGCCTGCTGGCCAGCAAGCTCCAGGGATTCTTCTGTCTCCATCCCCTCAGGGCTGGGATCACAAGTGGTTGTCACCATACCTGGCTTAGCTAGGGAGTCAAACTCAGATCCACTTTGCTGTGAGTCAAGTACTTTGTCAACTGAGTTTTACCCCAGTCCTATCATTTTTACTGTTTTATGATTTAAAAGTTTCTTCTTTCATTTGTATATGCGTAGGTGTGTGTGTGTGTGTGTGTGTGTGTGTGTGTGTGTGTACATATATGTACATGTGGAGGCCCAAAGTTGATGTCAGAAATCTTCCTGGATCCTTCTCCACCTTATCACTGAGGCAGAATCACTTAGCCAAACCCAGAGCTCACTGATATAGCTTCTATTGCTAGCCAGCTTGCTCTGGGATCCTCTACCCTACCTCCCTTCTGAGGGTGGAATTACAGAGGGCCCCCTGCCCAGCAAGCTGCATTATGAAAGTTCTGGGTTCTCACATGGTTCCTCACCTCCACATGCGTGCTCTTCCCCCCATCACGCGCACGTGTGTGTGTGTGTGTGTGTGTGTGTGTGTGTGTGTGTGTGTGTTGGCACTTGACCAGTTGAGTCATCTCCCAGTCCCCTCTTCATATTCCTGATTAAAGTCATTCTTCCAGTTAAGAGACAAACTGACCTTTGAAATCTAACGAAAAGTCAGGTGGAGATAGATAGATGGGCTATGATATAACAGAAGGTAGACATATTGAAAAACATTAAAATTTATACTTTTTTCTCCTGGACTTATTATCAGAGATACACATCAGAGTCTATTTTACATATATACATATTTATGTCCGTATATAAAAATTTATATTTTATTTTTAAGTCAAGTAAATAAATATAGTTCAAACTCTGTGTAGAGCTGTCTCAGATAGCTTTGGTTTGAATCCTGTTTCATTTCAGAAGTTAGAATATTTGGCTTTTTAAATTTTCTTTCATAGTTATTTAACGATGGGTTATTGACACCTGCCTGTCCCACCTTCTGTCATTTAGTGATCAGTAGCACTAACACTTTGGCATTTTATAATTTTGGCCTTCTATTTTTTAGAAAATGATGAAGTAAGTCTCAAGCAAATTTTGGAGACTTTAAGTACACATAAACCAGATCCTGTATTGGAAGGTAGGTCAGCTGACTCTGACTTCAAGTATTTGCCATAGTTTTTATTGTCTTAAGATACTATTTTTGAAGCAGCATTATGAAATATAGCTTGTATATAAAATTTATGTTGTTATATTTATATTGCATGATTTGGTGAAGTGTTGGCCTGTACATGCATTTGTGATACCCTCATCACAGTTAAGATAATAAACACATCCTACTTCCCGGATTTTCTCCACATCCCTTGATCTCCTGCCTTCTCTACCTTCTTTTTGTTGAAAGAGATTTCTGTTCCACCAGGTTTCACAGCCGTTTAGTCCCAAATAAACACACAGAGTTCTACATTAATCATAAACTGGTTGGCCTAGTAGCTCAGGCTTCTTATTAATTCTTACATCTTACATTAACCCATTATTCTTATCTGTGTTAGCCATGTGGTTTGATAGCTTTGTCAGCGAGGGATTCTCATCTTGCTTTTTATACAGCTGGGTGACAACTGCAGACTGACCTTTCCTCTTCCCAGAATTCTCCTGTTCTTGTTACCCCACCTCTACTTCCTGCCTGGTTACTGGCCAATCAGCATTTTATTAAAAATAATACAAATGACAGGGTAAAAGACCATTGTCCCACATCATCTTTCCACTTATTACCTCTAGCAATCAGTTATCTTTCTCTCTTAAGATTTATGTTTGCATTTAAATCCTTTTTGATGGCTTCCTTTATGTGGCACAATAGTGTTGACATGCTTCAATAACTCATTCTTTTATCATCGAGTACTATTCCATTTTATAGGTATAGTGTGGTTTATATATTGACTTGATGGTATATATTATGATGTCCTTAGTTTGGGACTTTTCACCCAAAAGCTGCTGCAAATATAACACACAGGTCATTGTATAGGCATGCTTTTACTTTTGGTTAATTACCAAGAGGTGGGTAACTGGGAAATATTATGAGGTATGATTAAGTTTTTGACAAACTGTTGAACTGTTTTATAAAGTGGTTACAACCTTTTATATACATTTGCATCTGTAGTGGAAGTATTTGAGCACTCCAGTGTCTCCACGTCCTTGCTAACTGTGTGTAGTAATTTAACTGTTCTCAGCAGTGGGAGCAGTGTGTCACTATGACTTTTCTTTGTGTATTCTGATGGCTAATGATGTTAAACATATTTTCTTTTTTTTCTGTGTTAAAGTCCAATCCCTCCCCTCTTTTTCTTTTTTTTAATTTATTTATTTATTAAAGATTTCTGTCTCTTCCCTGCCACCGCCTCCCATTTCCCTCCCCCTCCCCCAATTAAGTCCCCCCCTCCTCAGCCCGAAGAGCAATCAGGGTTCCCTGCCCTGTGGGAAGTCCAAGGAACCCCCACCTCCATCCAGGTCTAGTAAGTTGAGCATCCAAACTACCTAGGCTCCCACAAAGCCAGTACGTGCAGTAGGATCAGAAACCCTTTGCCCTTGTTCTTGAGATCTCAGTAGTCCTCATTGTCCGCTATGTTCAGAGAGTCCGGTTTTATCCCAGGCTTTTTCAGACCCAGGCCAGCTGGCCTTGGTGAGTTCCCAATAGAACATCCCCATTGTCTCAGTGTAAACATATTTTCATTTCCTTATTTTCGTTTTGTATTTCTTTAGTTCGTGTTTTCCCCTCATTTTTAAGTTGGGTTATTTTTATTCTTTCTTTCTTTCTTTCTTTCTTTCTTTCTTTCTTTCTTTCTTTCTTTCTATTTTTTTTTTGAGACAGGGTTTCTCTGTAGCTTTGGAGCCTGTCCTGGAACTAGCTCTTGTAGACCAGGCTGGCCTCGAACTCACAGAGATCTCCCTGCCTCTGCCTCCGGAGAGCTGGGATTAAAGGCGTGGACCACCACCGCCTCACTGTTTTTGTTATTTCTTTATATATTATGGATATAAGTGCTTTATCAGATACTTGCTTAGCAAATACTTTCTCCATGTCTTTTCTTGTCTCTATTTTCTTAAAAGTGCCTTTAAAAGTTCATTAATCTTGTTTTTAGTAATCTAGTCAGTCACTTTTCTCTTTTGTAGATTGCGTTTATTGTGTCATATGTAAGAAACCATTGCCTTGCCAAGTTCTCAAAGGTTTTACATCCTTTCTTGTCCTCTCCCTCTTCCCTTCCCCCTCCTCTTTCCTCCACTCCTTTTCTCTGTCAGGTGTTGTTATAGGGCCCAGCTGGTTTCAGATACTGGTGTTCTTACCATGGCTTCTTATGGTCTTGTGACCTTTATGTCCAGTTCCTGTGCGTTCTTCTAATCTTTTTATAGTTTTACATTTATATTATATGGTCCATTTTGAATTATATTTTTAACTACTGGAATTCTTTTAATTTTAGTGGTATGCCCAATTCTCTTTATTTATGTGTTCATTTTGAAACCGAGTTTTTTTTTAAAGATTTATTTATTATGTATATAACATTCTGCCTCGATGTATGCCCACACGCCAGAGGAGGGCGCCAGATCTCATTACAGATGGTTTTGAGCCACCATGTGGTTGCTGGGAATTGAACTCAGGACCTCTGGAAGAGCAGGCAATGCTCTTAACCTCTGAGTCATCTCTCCAGCCCTTGAAACTGAGTTTTATGCTGTCTCCAGGCTGATCTCCAACTCTTAAGTTAAGTAGTCATTCTTCTTCAGACGCCATCTCTTAGTTCCCCTTAGTTTTTCACACTGAGACAAAAAAAAAAAGGCTGGTTGCCTCAGAGAAATACTCAGGATGATGGAGTTTATGGCTAGTTTGATTAGTTCTGCAACCGTGGAGACAATATTGTGACAGATATTTGTCAAGCAGACTGAATTATTGGTACATTAATGTTAACCACATAGAACACAAAAGCATTTACAAAGAATTAATACAAAGTGACTTTGAGAATCTCCATTTGCTTTCAGATATACAAAGAGCCCTTAATACTGTCAAGTTGATGGGCTCTGACAAGATTCAAATTGCCAACTTAAAGGATGCTTTCAGTGACCTCAATATTCCTTTAAAGCCGGAAGAACAGCAGATGTTAGAGGAGACGCTGGATGCTGACGGTATGTATGAGCACCGCCACTCCATTGGCCTTAACAGAAGAGTTATACCGAGAGCAGTCATTACGCTTAATAGAATTTTTTTGTATGTTTGAGCTTTTGAGACAGTGTCTGTGCAGTCCATACTGGCCTGGAGCTTTGTATCCTAGGCTGTCTCGAACTCTTGGTCTTGCTGCTTCAGTGGTCTGGAGCTGTGTATCCCAGGCTTTCTTGAACTCTTGGTCTTGCTGCTTCAGTGGTCTGGAGTTGTGTATCCTAGGCTGTCTCGAACTCTTGGTCTTGCTGCTTCAGTGGTTTGGAGTTGTGTATCCCAGGCTGTCTCGAACTCTTGATCTTTCTGCTTCAGTCTCTTGAATCCTGGGACTGCAGATGCTCGGTGCCACTTTGGCTAATAGAGCATCTTAAAGAAGTTTAGTAAGTATGTTTAATACCACCCTTTAAAGTCTCCTTTGTTGATTCCACTGGGATCAGGCATATTTGATTGGAACACCTGGTGAAACTGAGGAAGGTAGATTATCTGGGAAGGCTGGAGTGACTTGGAACTGTTAGGAAGAATAAGAGAGGGCTTTCTGCTCTGGTTAAGATGTTTATGACTTGAGGCTGAGTGTGAACATCCAAAGCTTCCAGACAAATGGACATAGAATTTTTAAATTGGAAAGCTATTAATTAAAAAAATTAATTCCTGAAGTTAGAATGGAACTATATAGGACAAGGAAGGGGCATGGTGGGGAATGAGGAGAACCAGAAGGGTGATGGGAGCCGAGTCAGTGTAAGCAAAGGGCATCATAGGTTAATAAATACATGGTACTAAACTACATGTCAGTTTGCATGTTGAATATTTACCAATAGCAAATAAAATTCAAAAATTTAAAACATGCTAAAGTGAAAATAAAAGACATGGCGAAACAAAACCAATTTCTTTTGTTCATTATTAAATAAGCTTGGGCATTGCTTCATTCATTCTACTGACTGGGGCACTACATGACATTAACATCAGGTATGTGTTGTCATCTACGTGAGTAGAACCAGTTCAAGTTGTGGAGTGTGATGGACCTGATAGTCAGTGGCACTGTGCAATGTATAAAATAAATAGGAGTGTTTACATTTAGAAAGCACTTGGTGGGAGAAGATTTGAAAACAGAAAAGTACTGACTGGAAGTCTATCTCAGTTGGTAGAGTGCTCGCTTTGCATGCATGCAGCCCTGAGTTTGATCTAGTGTTCTAGAAACCACGGGTAGTGGAATGCCCCTGCAATCCCAGCATTCAGTAGGTGGAGGCAGGAGGATCAGAAGCTCAGGGTCATTTTCTGTTATACGATACAAAGCTCACAGCATAAGTAGACATATAATGAGAACCAAATCCACAAGGGCGTGGTGGGGTAGATTTTGGAGTTGAATTTGAAGTATGAGTTAGAATTAGACAAAATTCAGAGGTGCAGGGAAGGAGTCTCAAAAGAGGTAAGAATATTCAGTGTGTACAAAACATTAAGGGATATTAAGGGACTCCAAATAGTCCAGACGACCTGATGTCATTTCATATGTGAGATACAGGAAGGCCACCAGGTTTTAACACAAAGACGAAACATTTATCTTAGGAGATATTTGTGGACAGAGAGTTGACAATGTGCGATAGGCAACGGTCCAGGCTGGAAACAGTAACTTAGAAGATGATGGGTGAATGAGAGAAGAGCAGGGAAAGAACACGAGGCCGTTAAGTTATAGACCTCAAGAATTAATCAGAGAGATGGGAAAGCAAGCAGGGGGAAGCTGTCTTAACAAAAGAAAGCAAAGTCAGTGTAAAGGAGGGAAGTATTAAATTAGACAAGAATTAGAAAGTGCTCATTAGCTCAGAGGTAAGTGGTTGACTTGGTTCAATTGGTAAGAACAGGTTTAGTGGTGGTTGACAGAAGCTAGCCACCAGTAGTTGGAGCTGTGAATGAAGATATGAATAAGCCATTTCTTTCCAGAAATTATCCCGAGATGGAAATCGAGGGATAGAGTAGTAGTTAGGGGGAATGTAGGATGAGAGAGGGCTTTAAGGAAAGTAGACGCATGAACTGGTTTTGATGTGATAGGGTCTGAATAGATACACAGTGGAGATAGCATTCTTGACAAAAGTCCATGGTGCAGAAAACTATAACAAGCCTCAGGGGGCTCTAAGCAAACTGATGGAGCTCACTGTGGATATACATCATGTTTCTTGACGACCAATTTAATCTTTGTACTGTCTTTCTCTTTATAGAAAATGGAGAAATTTCCCAAAGGGCTACTCTTTTAGCACTGAAAAGCAGTAAGCGTTTGCAGGATTTTAGAGGTGAGAATAATTAAGAAGTTTTATGTACATTTAGAACTTAGGAAAAAAGCTGTAATTGTTGAAACTGATTGCCTATTTACATGCAAATATTGCTAATATTTTATCATATTGAATAAATGGGATACAGTAGTATGAGGGCTCAGATGAAGGTGAGCGTCTTATGTTCATGCAATCTGGCTTTCAGCATTGCTTATAAATCTTTCTTTCCCTCCCTCCCTCCTTCCCCACCTCCCTGCTTCTCTTCCTTCCTTTATCCTCCCTCCTTTTGTTCCTTCCTTTTTTCCTTTTCTTTATTAGTATGGGGGAATTGAATCCCAGGGATTCTACAGCTAGGCAACTGTTTTACCACTGATCTAGGCAACTGTTCTACAACTGATCTGTACTCTATCCCTATTTATTAATTCATATGTGTGTATGTGTGCGTGCGTGCGTGTGTGTGTATATACACAGGTGACTGTGTATGTCGAGAAACAGAGGTCAATGTTGGTTATTTTCTTCAACCTTTCTCTATCTCATTTTTTGATACTGGGTCTCCTTCACTGAACCTAGAGTTTTGTGAGCTTAGCTGGCCAGTGAGCTCTAAGGAGTCTCCTGTACCTTCCCATCCCTACCTGCATATACACAAATATGCTTTTTACTTTTTATTATTAATTAATTAATTATGTATACAATATTCTGTGTGTATGCCTGCAGGTCAGAAGAGGGCACCAGACCCCATTACAGATTGTTGTGAGCTACCATGTGGTTGCTGGGAATTGAACTCAGGACCTTTGGAAGATCAGGCAATGCTCTTAACCTCTGAGCCATCTCTCCAGCCCCCACAAATATGCTTTTTATAGGTGCTCAGGTCCACATGCTTTTTGGCAAGCGTGTTACCCATTAGCCATCTCCCCACTACCTTACTATTGATTCTTAGTTTCCTGTTTTATTGTAGCTTATTTATTATCTGCTCCTTAGTTTCGTGCAGTTGCTCACATCTCTCATTCATTCATTCCGAGTTGATGGTTTTGTATTCTCAGAGATAGACTTCTAGCTTCATTCTTATGCGTTAATTTTTTTGAGCGCTGTGATTTTCCCAGCACCACTCACTGAGGAGACTTTTCTTAAGCACATCTTTAGCCCCTTTGTTGAAGATGGCTCATATTTTCTTGACTATTCTTGGACAAGCTACTTACAGTACAATACATACATGTACAATAACTGTATTGGTCGTAGCATCCACCCTAAATATTCCATTGGGATTTTTTACATTTTTAAATTTAGTGTTAGTATCCTTTGAATTTATTTATTTATTTATTTATTTATTGATTGATTTGCAAAATTCATTTTTTTTATTGAGAAAAGGAAAAAAAAACAAGTTTCCTCCTCCTCCCAGCCTTCCACCTCCCTCCCCCTCCTCCCACCCTTCTCCCCCTCCCTCTCCAGTCCAAAGAGCAGTCAGGGTGCCCTGCCCTGTGGTAAGTCTTAGGTCCTCCCCCCTCCGTCCATATCTTGGAAGCTGAACATCCAAACTGGCTAGGCGCCTGTTTGTACCAATTATTACTATATTAGCCCCTATTAAAGTGTTTGTTCTTAAATAGAATGGAGGCAGGTATATGCGGGTAAATTCCCCTTTACATTAACATTATTTTCCAATTATTAACCAAAGTTTAATTTTTTTCTAAGGGTCTGTCTTACATTTGGTTCTATTTCATGTATGTTAAATTAAGGTTAAATACATATTTAGAGCAAGTAAGTACTTAATGTAAATTGAACTGAACCATCATGTCTTTAAATGAAAAACTGTAGCTATCTGTACTAACTTTTGAATTACAGTTTAAAGTTTTCTGTTTAGAATTTAATTGAATCTAAACTGAAAATATTTCCTATTGGTAGAGGTTGATGAACTTGCAAAGACTCTGGACAGAATCATGAGTGAAAAAATTAGTATTGATGATATGAAGCATATTTCCAAAGGCCTGGGACTTCACATTTCAGACGAAGAACTACAGAAGTTGGATTCAGACATTTCTGTTGATAGTATGTATTTTCTTTTCAGAGTCACCTATCATCTATCTATCTATCTATCTATCTATCTATCTATCTATCTATCTATCTATCTATCTATCATCTATCTATCTATCATCTATCTATCATCTA
>NW_004949146.1:1337690-1365978 GCF_000317375.1 Microtus ochrogaster
CCAGACTCCCCGTTTGCCAGTGACCTTGCCAACAAGGGGCCTACCTCTTTGATCCAACCGCAGTGGGACGTCTGCTCTCGTTATTGCATGCCCTTCCCCGCCTCGTGCGTGCCTCTCCCACAGAAGGGCTTTTAAGAGATGTTCTAACCATATTGCTTTTCAGTCATTCTGAGTTGTATATCCTAGAACCGGAGTTAGAAACACACAGGAATAGCTTTGGTTTTGAAAGTTAAGTAAACATGTACAACTTTTAACCCAAATCCGCACGTTCTTTCATTTTCAGAAGAGGGGAGTGCCGATTTAAAAGATTGGCTGACAAAGTTGAAAGAAACGCCACAGTTCGCCAAAAGTTCAAGTAAGTGGGAACTTCTCAAAGACTGTTGGGGAGGAATATATTCATTTTCATTGCTTCTATCTGTGAAGTTTCCAGTTTTATTAAGCAGCACACATTTATGCAGCAAATACGTTTTGGCTTTGGAGTTAACAGGAATCTATCCATGAGCTTTTATTGATCTGTGTTTTCTGGAATATCCATGTATTATTAAAAACCCAGTAAATAGCTGAAGTCTATCTGGGTAATTCATCTTTCTGTCCAAGCTTCTGATACAAGATGGCCGCCATCAGTTGCCTGTCAGACATTTTGCCGAAATCCTGGGGGAGTAAGCTTATTATTGTCCCTTCCCTTTTCCATTCTATTAGCTCTTTATTAGAAGGAGATTTTTATCATGAGAGTCACTGTTGAAACATGTAGGAATATAAGGGAAAATGCTAAAACTTGCAGAATCCTCTCGTGGGATTCTTCCTTTTCATCCACTACCCCAGTCATGAGACACTGGATGCAATCTAGCTTTAATGTAGTTAACTGCTAGCTCCACTTTGCAGAGATGTCTTTAGAACTTTTGAATTTTCAAAGTTTAAATGAATTGAAACAAGGTTATAAATATATAGCTATTCTGGGTTCCTTGGATCTGCTTGGAGTAGCCCATTCCTTGAGAAGAAATGAGGTAGTTTAATGGTTAGTCTTTGTCTTCCCAACTTGAAGCAAAACTGCATTCAAGGTTCAATTTGGATAGCTACAAAAGTATTTTATCCTTTGAATCCAGGACTTGTGATGTGTTCAAAATTCTATGTGCTTTTAATAGACAAAATATTTTATCTTTGATCCTTCAGAATGGGCCTGATAAGACTTTATAGGAATATTGTTCATCAACTTCTTACAGAGTTAGTGTTTATGAAATGATGGTTACAGAGCTTATGTTTTTTTGTATTTGGAAATAATTTATACATATACTATCAGAAGTAAATATTACTTTTTTATTGACATATTAATTCCATCTTACTTATGTGATATTGTTGTGTATTGATACATGTGAACAATTTACTTTAAAGAAAATAAATATTTGAGAGTAGTCAAACTATGACAAGGTTCCCAGTTTTAAAGAGTTCTAAATTTCATTTTATTTACTTATTTGCCATGTAGATATGTATGGGCATAATGAATGTTTGAAGGTCAGAGGACAACATATGGGAGTCAGTTCTTCCTTTCCATTATGGGGGTCTGGGGGATTGAATTCAGGCTGTCAGGCTTGGCAGCACGTGCCTTTACACACTGTACTGGCCACCAGTTTTCCAATTTTTGGCAAGCGAATTACTTTATGAAATCTTGAGGAGTATAAGTAGATATTCTGAGGTTGTTCTTTACATAATATTATTTTTTCAAATTGCACTTAAAATTTTTATTAGAAGTTTAATAAAATTAGCATACAAAGTACTGTGCCTCATTAATGGAATTTTCATAAATACTTAGCTCTTATTGCTCCTCTTTTATTCTCCTAGTTTCCTGTACCCCCTTTTGCTGGCTCCCTCCCTTACTCCAACATCTCTCTTTCTGGGTTCATTATACATGTGTTCTATTATCACTTTCCCTCCCCATTTATTTCATATATGATAATTTCATATATCTACAATTTAGTTATCATAGTGGCCTAATGTTTTGCCTACAAAATTAAATACTTTGCTCTTTAAACTTGGCTTTACAATTAATCACTGTATTTGGGGGCAGAACAGTCTTTCCAAAGCTATTTTCTTTTCTTACTTCTTAAGTCAAGGAAAATTGAATAGCAACCCTCCCCCACTTGAGGGGTGATTTAAATTGGGAGATGTTACATGCAAAATACTTCTCATAGTTTAGCAAGGTCAGACTGCAATAAGTGGTAGACTTGACTGTTATTATTCAGGATATTTCAAGTGTTTTTGAAATTTCCTACACTGTGTATTATTTGCCCCTAGAAATGCAAGGCCCCTTGAAAACTCTGACCTCCATTAGGAGAAATGAGGCAAGCGCTGATGATCTAGTCTCCATTTTGAAAAACGTGGGGGTTGCATTGTCCCAAGATGTGATTGATGCAGCACTGAAGACTGTGGGACCCAGGGGTGAGTACTTAATGTTCCTAAGTATCTTTACTCGGTAATGTGAGTCTTCCTGGACTTTCCAAGTCCGCGGAGTGGGTTAGCCTGGGCTATTTTCTACCTACCTCCTAATGAGATTCTAGTTACTGTTATCCATGCTCTAATTCTTTTTAGCAGTGCTTTGCAAAGCAGGACATGCAGGGCCAGTGGGTTTCTAAGTGGTACAGTGAGTCTGTCTTTCTGACTGATTGTATCTCCAGAGTTCAAAGCCACGCCTATAAAGTATTTTCCAGTGGAGCGGTTACTAGAGTTGCCTGTTTGCTTTATCTTATCATTGACTTTCCCCTTGTTCTCTGACATTATTTCTTTCAGAGGATGGAACATTGAATTTAGAAGAGCTTCTGAGTCATTTGATCAAGTCACAGCTCTCATCTGCCTCTGAAAGTAAGGTTTTTATTTTTTCATTGAATGGAGATAGATTAAAAAAAAAAAAAAACAAACCTCAGAGGGCCTTTTCAGGGTTAACACCATGAAAGGCCCAATGGAAAGGCTTAATTTCTAATGCCTTTGTGCCGTGCACGTTTAATCTGTACACAACTGAAAAAGACCAGATAACGGGCTGGTAGTTAGCTCTTCTTCTAGTCTGGGAGCCGGAGTCTGGATGAATGCAGTTTTCCACTAATGGCCTCATAAAGGTAAAAGTAACATTAGTTAAAGTGAATGAGCCAGCACCTAGGATTAAATTACTTGGTTGTAACCAAAGTGTACTTATTAAACATGTTAGCATATGATAAATCACAAGTTCTCAATGCTACTTTATAGTTCTTCACTAAGAAACAAGAGAAAAGTTTTATTGTTGATATTAAGACAATTTTTTGTTTGAATTTTTTCTTTTGATATTTTAACTTTGATTTCTTCAGTTATTTTTGTGTATGAGCCTCATTTTTTCCCCCAGTAACTAAACTCAGTCTGGTAAAATTTTTGACGGTACTATTCAGTGTGTTAAGGATTTTATCTTACTCTTTCAGTGTTCATAGTATTTTCTGATGAGCTCCTGTTCTCATGCCTGCAGTACTGGAAAGAACAGTGGGATGAATAATTTTGACTTTAAGCTGCAATCATATCCCCTTGCACATTGCTTCTTGGGGCTTAAGGCTTACTTATTTGGTTATTGCTCATGACTTTGGATAGACATGAATTTGAGGAACCAAAAATCATTATGGAGATTTTTTTTTGTGGAAATGCCTTCTTTGGGGGAATTAGTAATATGCTTCATCTATTTTAGTATGTGTATTTGTGTGTGCATGCGCGTGTACACTTGTGCATGTGTGTGTGTATGTGCACACATAGGCATCTGTGGAGGCCAGAAGAGGGTGTCAAATCCCTTGGAACTGAAGTTACAGGTAGTTTGAAGTTGTCTAACATGGATGTTGGAGACTGAAGTTTGGTCTTTTTCAAGAACAGAGAGCAATCTTGATCACTGAACCAGCCCCCCACTCAGCTCCCCATTTACTTTTTAGAAATATTATCAATAACAAGGTAAAATATTATTATATCCCCTGAAAATATTGTCTTAATGTTATTAGTGGTAAATAAAAAAGTCTTGAAACTTAACAACAAAAAATATTTTCTCTCCAAAAATCCCAGTGTACCAATGTGGTGTGTCTTTCTGTGTATGAGTTGCTCTTACTGGTTAATGAAAAAGCTACTTTGGCCTATTGCAAGTTAGAGTATAGCCAGGCTTTAAGAGATATACAGAGAGAGTAGGCGGAGTCAAGGAGACACCATGTAGCTGCCGAAGGAGAAAGACATCTACTGGTCAGCCACAGCCTTGTGGTGATACATAAATTGATAGAAGTGTTACTTTAAAATATAAGAGCTAGCTAAAAATAGCCCGAGACATCAGTCAAACAGTATTGTAATTAATATAGTTTCTGTGTAATTATTCGGGTCTGGGTGGCAGGGAAGCAAACAAGCAGTCTCTATTACAGTGTACTTCTTTGTACAGATAATGGATAGCTCGAGGTAGAATTTATGTCTCAGCTACTAAGAATGGCCAGTCTAAATTTAATGTGCAGCCACTGTTACTTTTATTTTATTTTTTACTTACTATATTTATACTATATTTTACTTCTATTTCTACTTTAAGTGCATTAACCTGTCATTGAACAATTGTTCAAGTTATTGAGTATAATGAATGTTGAGTTTTCACATATATGCTTGGGACATTTTCTTTTCTAATAATTTTCTTGTTGACCCATGAACCATTTGGATGTGTATTATGTGGTTTCTTGATTTTTAAATTTGTTTTAATATTTATTTTCATTTAATTTTGTTATAGTCATGGAATGTATGGTGTATAGCTTCAATATGTTTATTGAAATTTTCAATTTGTTGGTATTTGTTTTATGGCCCTTAATGTTTTTTTCCTCTGTGTACTTGAAAAACTGTGTGTTCTTTTGCCAAAGAGCATAGCTGATAGTTTTTTCAGATCTTCCCTGTACTGTTCGTTTATAGTCTACCAGGTTTTGAACTAACATTCCAGTGTTTATTGTATTTTCCAAGCCAGTCTTATTTTTTTAAAAAAATCTTAATTGGGTCTTTGAAAATTTGACGTCATGCACCCCAATCTTATCACTCACTTCCCAGTCCCTCTATATCCTCCCTATCACCCCTGCCTTATAACCCCCAAATTAATTAAAAACAAAGCAAGACAAACAAAATAAACAAAAACTCACCTTACTCTTCCATCTTTGCAATACCTCTTCTTGGTTCATCCCAGTGGCATTAGGAGCTGCGTTGTGTCATGCAGTGTACCCCTTTTGTTTTATCAGCCCCAACTGCAAGTGTTCATCGCAATAGTCGTTAGTCTGAGACTCCTCAGATAGCCTGTTGTTTCTCCAAGTCATGGAGATCTTGTCTGTGGTTATCGTTCAGTAGGATCAGTCCCTTCTCACACTCCATCAGGTCACAGATGGATTAACCCAAGGTCCAGGATGTAGGTCTGGGTGTTAGCTGAGCTGGTTGGTCTGGGCCACCCCCTTAGGTGAGGGGCAGAGTCCAATCTCCTAGCCCCATGTCATTGAGGTGGCTATCTCCCCCGAGTGGTGGGATCAGCTCTCCCATGGGGGGCAGTACTAGCTCTCCTGCTTTAGTGTCCAGTGAGGGGCAGGGCCAACTATTCCAGGGCCAGTGAGGAACAGGGCTGGCTCAGTGAGCTCCTCTGATTTTAACGCTCATGGTTCCTAAAACCCCCTGTTTGGTAACACGAGCATCTGGAATGGACATCATTCCAGACTGACTGCTTTTGAGCCTAGCACCCAGACATGGTTCCCAGCAGCAGCCCAGTCTTGGATGTTACCATGGCCCCAGGTAGCAATGCAGGTCACTCAGGCATAGTTCCTGTGGCAGTGTGTCCCTTGGACACCAGCATGGCCCCAGATATCAGCTCAGATGCTGGCATGGACATTGCTTTCTGCAGTATCAGAAGCCATGAATATCTACACAGACCTTGTCTGTAGGGCCACAGATCCAGACATAGCCCTAGGCAGCATCCCTGGCCCTGATGTCACCATGGTCCCAGTGTTCCAGTCAGTCTTAGATAGCACTGATTGTATTCAATGCATTTTACTTTACCCCTGCTGTAAACTGAGACTGCTCCTTATGTTCCCAGCTGCCCAGACCTGAATAATCACACAGAAACTATATTACAACACTGTTTGGCAGATGACTCAGGCATGTTCCTAGCTAGCTCTTTTATCTTAAATTAACCCATTTATATTCATCTATGTATCACCACAAGGCTATGGTCTGCTCCAGGTAGCCACGCCTTAACTAGGCTCCACTTTTGAAAGGTGATTGGTTAACAGAGCTTTCCCCATCAGTTTTTTATGTTATACTTGTTAATAAAGACAAAAATAATGGGATACGATATATTAATGAATCTATAGGTAAATGAAGAGTTAATTAACTAATTAAGTAACTGCCTAATTTCTAGCCAATGTTATATTGTGCTATGAGTAAGAATGAGTAAAAATTTAATTGAAATATTTTATTATATTTATTCATTTTATTTTATGTATGAATGTTTTGCCTACATCCATGTGCTTGGTGCCCTTGAACATCTAAACAGGGCACCGAATACCCTGGAAACTGAAGTTATGGATGGCTGTAAACCACTGTGTGGGTTCTGGGAGGCGCAAAAAGTGCTTGTAACCACCAAGCCATCTCTCCAACTCCAAAACTGAAATTTCAAAAATACTATCTGTGACAATATTCTTCTAATATATTTTAATATATATACTTTAAATACATTTATATGTGTGTGTGTGTATGTATGTATATATGCTTTTGGCAAAACATAGAAACAGCACATCTATTTAAAACAGTCATTTTATTTCTTAAATACTCGTTTAATAGTTGTTTTTACATGTATATTTGTCACTAGATGCTTATTTATGAGACCTTTCATTTCCATTGACTGCTCTACATCAGATAAAACAGCTACATTATGGTTTTGAAGTAGCAGGCCATCTGGGATATTTTAGATCTTGGTGAAATAGAACTAAAAAAATTGACAGATGTTAATGAAAAATAACTTGAATAATTGTCCATTTAATAAATAAAGACTATAACTTTGGGACTTTAAGGAAAGATACTTCTAGACTTAGCTGTTCTATATTGTCACAATGAATTAGACAACCATATAGCCAAGATATTTATATTGAATTAAATTTTTCCTAATGTTTTCATAGTTCTGGGGGTTGAACTCAGGACCTTGCTCATGCTAAGCAAGAACTCTGCTGCTGAACTCTATCTCTAGATATTTATCTAACTTTATGATGATTCATGTCATAAAGTGTAACATAGATCCAGGGACAGTTTTCTTGTTTCAAACAGTATGTAGGACTTACACAGACAACCTACTTTTATGTGATTTCCTATGTTCCTTAATTCTGTCATGTCACCTTTCCTTAGGAGAAGAGGCTGATGTCACTGCTGTAGACAAGGCTTTGAGAAACATGGACACAGGACTCATCGACGAGGAGGAGAAGTTTCTGTTTGAACCCCTGCCAGCTCTTGGTGAGGGATTAAAGCACTCATAGTAGTTAACACACTGGAGTTTATTTGTTGAGGTTTCCCTGTGGGAGTTTCTGATACCAATGCAAGCCATCTATGCTAGCTCTTTTCAAAAGCAATCATTACAGAATTACAAGACTTGCAGCTTACTGTTTGATAGGCTGAGATGTGTGAACATAGATGAAGTAACTGCTTCATTCTGCTGCCAGGTGGGAATTACTGCTTAAAGCACAGTTTTCTTCCTTTTTTAAAAAAAATAGTTTTTATTGAGCTATGTATTTCTCTCCACTCCCCTCTTTTCCTCTCCCCTCCCCTTTAACCCTCTCCCATGATCCCCATGTTTCCAGTTTACTCAGGAGATCTTGTCTTTTTCTACTTCCCATGTAGACTAGATCCATGTATGTCCCTCTTAGGGTCCTCTTTATTGTCTAGGTTCTCTAGGGTTGTGAACTGTAGGCTGGTTTTCTTTGCTTTATGTCTAAAAGTCACTTATGAGTGAGTACATATTATATTTGTCTTTCTGGGTCTGGGTTACTTCACTCAATATGATGTTTTCTAGATTCATCTATATGCCTGAAAATTTCAAAATGTCATTATTTATCCGCTGTATAGTATTCCATTAAAGCACAGCTTTTCAAAGACTATCCTGCTCTTCAAAATCCCTCCAATAGTTTTCAGCTTTTTTTAACCTTCATGTCTTTAATCCATTTTGGACTAATTTGTGTATAGGGTTAGAGATGAAGAACAGTCTTCTGTATGTTGATATCTAGTTTCTCTTGAATCACTCACCACTTGATAAAGATGGTATAGCCTTTTCAATTTATGTTTTGGGCACCAATGTTAAGAATCAAATGGATCTAGCTTCTTGGGCTTATTTTTATTCTGTTGGTCATGTGTTTGTATTTTTGGCAGTGCCATGCTGCTTTGGTTAATATAGTTTTATGTTTAAGTCAGGAATTAAGATACCTCCAGGACTGTTCTTTGTGCTCAGGGTTGTTTTGGGCAATCCAAAGTCTCTTGGATGCATACAAATTTTAAGGTTGTTTTGTCCATTTTCGTCAGATTTAATGATAACATTAAATCTGTAGATTGCTATTGTCTATCTGGTCATTTTTACAATGTTATTTCGGTTACTCCATCAGTATGGAGGGGTCTTCCCCTCTTTTAGTGTCTTCCGTGGTTTCTCTCTTCAGTGCCTATGCACTTATAGTGATGGTCTCTATTATGGTTTGGTTAAGTTTTTGCCTAGGTATTATTTTTATTGATTCTTAGTTCAAGATATTGAACAGCCCTGATAGAGTCTTTCAGGGGCTCTCAGATTCCCCTCTAAAACATCACCCACGCTGCCGTCATCTGCATCCGTCTCAACACCATCCTTCACGTTTCCACAACAGCTCAATAATCTTTGAACACACGGTGGCTTTTTACCTTAAAGTTCCAAGTCCTTCCACATCCTCCCCTAATCAACGTTGCCAGGGCTGTCACAGTATTCACTTCCACGTAACAATTTCTGTCTTAGTTAGGATTTTTATTGCTATGACAAAATACCAACACAAAAGCCATGTATAACAGGGAAGAAAAGTTGGTTTTTGCTTACAACTCCTGGGTCACATTCCATGGCTGAGGGAAGAAAGGGCAGGAACTCAAGTCAGAAACCTGGAGGTAGGAACTGAAGCAGAAACCATGGCAGGGTGCTGCTTACTGGCTTACTCTGTATGGCTTGGATGGCCTGATTTTTATACAACTCCAGGCAACCTGCACAAGGTTGGCACCACCTACAGAGGGATTGGCTAGGCTCCTCTACCTTCATGGGATTGGCTACGCTACCCTACATCCATAGGATCAGCTAGGCTCCCCCACATCCATCATTAATGAAGAAAATACTCAACAGACTTGCCTATAAGTCATTCTTATAGAGACTTTCCTCAGTTGAGAGTCCGTCTTCCCAAATGACTCTAGCATGTGTTAAGTTGACATAAAACTGGCAAACACACAATGTAATTCAGGTTTTCTTTCTACACAGGTAATTATAAAGAATATATGGAGTCTGGAGGGTAATATTAGTCTATGCTGGCATCACTTACAACTTTGCAAATGAAGTTCATATCTCCATAACTTACTTTTATAGACCTCCAAATGTGAAAACAGAAAGATAGATTGCTGATTTTTCTCTTTGCATATATTCAGCATGTACCTTTGTTTTCTGTGCAAAGCTATTCCTCAAGGCTCTATAAGTTCCAAAGTCATGTCTTACATCCAAAGACTAGATTAAAAGTTCAGCATAGTAGACTGCACATTTCAATGTGATATTATCATCATCATTCTATCCAGACTTTAGGGGAAAGATGTCTAGTATTGCTTTTCTTCTTTACACTGGAACAATAGGAGTAAACTCTGCTTCACTCACTTTCAAAAGCATTAAAATCAGTATCGTTTATGGAGGATGTGCCATGTGCCAAGCATGGGTTTGGCACTCCTTTGCTTTCCAGTGCTCTGAGGTAGGAGCTGTTAGGTTGTCTGTTAGAGAAATGGGGACCTGGAACTAGAAGAGAGGCGGATAGCTAGAGAAAATAACACAGATGCCCCAACACGCTGTTTGTTGAGTACTAGTGCTATGTATATAAATTTACTTCACAGATGATGAAGAAGTGGATATGGAAACATTGATCAGGGCCATGATGATGATCAAAGGTGAGCCGCGTTGCTACATGAGACTGATAAGGACACTGTGCTCGTTTCCGTCTTTAATTCTCCCATTTCTCTCTTGCTCCCTACATGTCTCCTTTCCCTTTTATGTCCTGGTCCCCCTTTTAAGTTCTATAAACTCCACCTTTGAGAGAAAACGTAAGACTAACTTTTCTGAGTGTAGTTTATTTTGCTTAACGTGATCTCTAGCTTCATATATTTTACTCCAAATTAAGAAAAAATCTTCATTAATTATAATAAAACTTATTTGCCGAATAAAACTCCATTGTGCATATCAATCACATTTCTCTCTATGTTAATGGGCCCCAGCTGTTTTGTTTTTTTTGTTTGTTTGTTTGTTTTGTTTTTCAAGACAGAGTTTCTCTGTAGCTTTGGAACCTGTCCTGGAACTAGCTCTTGCAGAACAGGCTGGTCTTGAACTCACAGAGATCTGCCTGCTTCTGCCTCCCGAGTGCTGGGATTAAAGGCATGCGCCACTGCCACATGGCTTCCATACTGGGTTTGTAACTTGGTTATTGCGAGTGCCCACAGTAAGCTTGGTATTCAGTTATATCTGACTTTAATTCTTGTGGATATATGCCTAGAAATACAAAAGAGGACCATATGAAAGGTTTTGTATTTCCCCAAAGAAATGCCATACTGAGGCTTGTAGTGCTTAGAATAATTTATGTCCCCACCAGGAGTATTAAAAGTATTCCTTCCCTCAGTTCCTTTTCAACATTTATTTTTAATAATTCTTTATTAAATTGATTATTTTTACTATTTATTGAAGTGATTGAAAACTATGATGTAGGGGCTTGGAGAGATGGCTCAAGTCATTCATGCAAGCAAAATGATGCATAAAATTAAAAAAAAGAAAAAACTCATAAGAAAGCCTCAATGGCAAGCAAAGGCTAAAAAAATTTTTTAAAAAATCTCTTTTTGCACCTTTTCAATGTGACTTTCCTTCAGAAAGCCATTTATAAAAGTATCTTGTCTCAGCTCTTTCATATAATATATTGCTGTATGTTGATGTATTTGTAGTAGTGACTGCCAAGCTTCTTGCTGTCTGACTCTCTTATATTCTTAAAAATTATTAAAGATATTAAAGAGCTTTTGTTCATATAGGTTTTATCTATTAATATCTATCAAGTTAAATTAGAATTAAGAACATTTAAGACATTTATATGATAATTTGTTTAAAAATAACAATACCCAAGTAATTACCTATGTACATAAATTGAATGCTTTTATTAAACTCCTTTTCTTAAAATTTAGTGGAAAAGACAGTGTCCTACACTTTTGTCACTCTCCAGTTGGGTTACTATATCTTCTTGAATTGACACGGTAACAGTGTGGTTCAAATGTATGACAAAAATGTGGCCCAACTGGGGGTGGCAATGTAAATTAATCCAGTCACTATAGAAAGCAGTATGGAAGTTCCAGGAAAAGTCAGGAATAAGAGGTCCCTGTGGTCCAGCCATACCATTACTGGGTTCATAGGTGAAAGAAAACTGAATGATAAATTGAAGGTTAATGTTAATGTGTTCTTATAAAATAGCAACAGAAAACTCAGTATGTGGAATATTTTAATAGTAACTAGTTTAAGATTTGCTCTCAAATTAAACTGTTGCTTTCAACCCAAATTTATATAGACCATATGTATTAGTTAGTGTCTGTTTCTGTAGAATACTCAGTTTTGGCTGTCCGTAGTCATCTTCCAGGACCCACTTAAGATCAATTATGAAGAGCTGTTTCTGCTTTGACTCTTTATTCTGTTGAACAACTCTCACTTTTTATGCTCTACAACAGTAAAGTGTTGTATTTTCTTGCATTGACATCATTATAAGATTACATTTTTATCATTTACTTTTCTATGCCTTCAAAGAAAAAAATGACATTGCTAATCTGTCCGACTTCCTGCACAATCTGGGCATTCAGCTTTCAGATGATGAACATGATGACCTAGTCAGCCATCTCCCTGTCAGTGGTGAGCATTTCAACCGTTTTGATGCCTTTCAAGTATGACTTTCAGAATTAGTTATAAAGAATATTGATACCATACAACTGTATTCGATATTTGTTTTATTTATTATTTAGTTACTTTGAAAGTATACTGACATATCTGGTACTAAAGGAGGAAATGTGTTTGTATGTGTTTACTTATAATTTGGACATTTAAATAAATAATAAGATTATTAAGCAGAAAATACTTGAACTCTAGATGTTACACACTAACTCAGAAACATCATTGAGTCATTAGGAAGCCTAACACAAGCAGAGAAAAGAAGACAGGGAGGGCATAGCGATAGGCAGAGAAATAGAAAACAAGAAGACAAGGTCCATAGAAGCTTTGTTTGTGAGTTACTAAGAACAGCTATAGAATTTATGACACTTAAAATATTTGGGTTAAATAATCACAGTAGTAAAGGAAATATTCCTAGTACATGCTGTGTAGCAATCTAATTATTTTATAATTATTTCAAGACTAAAACAGTAACAGTCTATAATAAATATTAGTTATCTGTACTCCTGTATATTAAACTAGCAATGTCAAAGTACAAGTGTAAAAGAAGTATTTCTAATTCCCATGATTTATTTTTAATTTGTTTATTAATTACATAGATATGCTAGGAGTTATACTAGGTACAAGGACTACAAAGAAGAAATAAATTTATTCCTACTAGCAAATAATGTATAATTTACTTGGAAGCAGGTTGAAAATATGAAGAAAATTACATAGTAAAATTTAAAAAGTGCCCCAATATTCTTTTGGAATGATGGGAGGGAAAGGGAAGTAGAAGGAAATAATGAGCACTTCCAGGTAACTGTAAATGATTGAATCAAATGAGGATTTTTTTTTGCTTGTTTATTTTAGGAAGTTAGGGCTAGAATAAGGTAAAGCTATATCTTAGAGGGTCTGTACTTCATCCTACAGATCATAATGTAGGGAGAGCTGCCAAAGATTTTCTTGGTTGTGAATGGCATCATGTCTTGACCACTGTATCCCAAAAGTTACTGGACCAAGGACTATAGAATGTGATTTAGTAGCTACCTTAAATTCTAAGTACATTTTCACATGCTTGTCAGAGTCAGAATCCATGAAAATATCTACACTATATTCACCTAAGTGTCTGTAATGAACAAATGGATAAGTATAGTATTCTATATTCAACCTTTGAAAAGGAATACATTCTGTCATTTGCAATAACACAGTAGACCTGAAGGGGAACATGCAAAATGATAAAAAAAAAAAAAACAGGCACAGAAAAACAATACCACCAGAGTTCACTTATATGTGAAATTCTCGTGTGTGTATATGTGCATGTATGTGTTTCTTGTGCATTTTCTTTCTTTGCCTGTTCTATGTTTGTGTGTTCGTTTTGTTTTATTTAGGATTGTTTGTTGATTGGCCTATTTGTTTTCTAAAGCGAGAAAGAAAGAAGGCAGGAGTTGGATCAGTGGGTAGGAGTAAAAGATCTGAGAGGAGATGAAGGAAAGAAACAATGATCAGAATATACTGTATGAAAAAAGTTACTTTCAACAAAAGGAGGGGGGCTGGAGAGATGGCTCAGTGGTTAAGAGCACTGACTGCTCTTCCAGAGGACCCGGGTTCAATTCCCAGCACCCACATGGCAGCTCACAACTGTCTGAAAAGGCAGTTCCACGAGATCTGACACCTTCACACCAATGAACATAAAGTTAAATAAATCATTAAAAAAAATCCAAAATCAACACAAAAAAACCAAAAGGGGGTTATTTAAGCTAAAAATAAGTTAATCTTGTGGATAGATATAGACAATTGTTAACAGATAGTTCTGTCCCACCTAGTCCTGCAGCTGTTCAGTCTCAAAGAGACACACAGAGGCTTATATTAATTATAAGCTGTTTGGCCTATTAGCTCAGGATTATTATTACCTAGCTCTTACAACTTAAATTAACCCATAATTCTTGTCTATATTTAGCCACATGGCTTGGTACCTTTTCTCAGTAAGGCATTCTCATCTTGCTTCCTCTATGCATGTGACTCTCTGCTTTTCCTCTTCCTGGAGTTCTTCTAGTCTGTTGCCCCTCATATACTTCCTGCTTGGCTACTGGCCAATCGGTAAACTAATACAAGTAACAAATCTGTACAGTATACAAGAGCATTATCCCACAGTGGACAAATAATAGTTAGCAATATGCTCAACATGTACTGGTCTGATAAACTCTAAAAATAAATTTCAATTTGACAAGAAAACTAATTCAGGAGATCTGCCATAGTTCATGGCAACCACAGTGAGTAACAGTGAATTATATACTTAAAGGTTGCTAAGTAAGGAGCCAGTGAGATCGCTTAGTAAGTAACGGAAAATCAAATTTTGCAGATTTTCTTTTTACACTACCTTTTAGAAGTTATAGTGCTTTTGGTCTGAATCCAGGATTATTACTGAGTTTGTTAAGTCCTTGTATTTTTTCTCACAGATGATGGGAAGATAAATCAGCTTCAGTTGATGGACATCATCAAGACTCTTAAAAGTGAGTAATAGGTGTGAAATGAAAATCTTAAGCTGTTGTCATACCGTTTAATAATTGAATGTTATCTGTGATTACAAACATGCATATTAACATTATATAAACTTGGACAATATATAGAGGAAATAAAAAGGGAAAAAGAAGACTACCCAGACTTAAAAATCAAAGTAAAAAATAACAATGTTTATCCTTCAGTATATATTTTTTTACATATTGTGCACCAAAAATTTGACTTTGGGTTTCTTTCTTTTGTTCATACTATTTTAAGTTATAAAATTATAACTATTTTATTGATGGGTAAATAATTTATATCCATTGATACTGAGTTTCTTCTACAGCAGAGAATCTGCAACTGTAGCATTGAACATCATCTAAGATCCCTTTTAAATCTATTTCTAAATTATATATTTACTCTGGCTTTCATTTTTTAGACCTGCATAGAAATGCTAACTTTATAAAACCTCAATAATCAAATTATTTTAGTTGCTGAATATCTAATTGGAACTCTGGAAAAATTGATTGCCTTAAAGGGGATAAATACTATTTCTAGTTTAGTTTATAACCAGTAGCCAAAATAATTGAATTATTTTCTTAATGATGTAATTTATTGGTAGACAATTACAAATTTCACATTTTAAAACTTCGGATTAGTCTTGTCAGGTATAACTATGATCTTGAAGAGGATTAATGATATCTGATCCTCTGTATGACTTTAATATTTATGTTGTATCAACTTTTGAAAAGCATTTTATTGGACAGCCTTGCTTTGTACTTTGAAACCAGGAAACAAATGTTTAGAAATAGAATGTGTGTGCCCAAACATTATATGTCATGTATGCACACCATTATGGATTGTGTAAAAAATATTTGTCTTGTCTTTCTTAAGGAGGAAAGGCTGATACCACAAAATTAGACAATATCCTGGTGAAGATGGAAGAGCAACTCACAAGCAAAGAAGTTCAACATCTGCCAGTTGGCAGTAAGTATGTCTACTGTTATGGGTATTAACTAAGGGAGTTAGGTTTATGTATACGGAGTTGTTAAATTACATTTATTTCTCTGTATTCGAGCTTTGTGACATATTCAGAAAGACTAAGTTTTGCATTTGAATTTATCAAAGTATTGTCCATCTGAGGAGTTCAAATGGTCCAGCAATGGAAAATTGTGCATCTTAACACCATCTGCTCCCTCTTGCCATCCTTGGGAAAGTATTTTGGAAATTATCTGAATTAATGTGGCTTTGAGCTTCAAAGGTTAATTTTTATGCTTTCAAACTTTTAAAATATAGACAAGGAAGGAGTTGGAAGGAGGGGACTTGGGATAGGCAGAGAGAAGAAAAATAAGGAGAAATGATATAATAATAATTTAATTAAAATGTACAAAAGTGAAAATATGTAGGTCAAAATGTGCTCTGAATTCATTAAAAATTGTCTTTTATAATTCTTTGGTATAACTGTTATGCATAAATAATTATTCAGGATGTCTTTTCTGGGAGTGACTTAGTTTAGGAAAAGAAAACACAAAGGAAAGGTAAGAACATGGGTAAATGGAAATAGAAAGAACAAGAAGATTTGAAAGCAGGACAGCAAGAAGTGCTGAAGACAAGGAAGAGAGCAGGCATCTTGATCCAGCAGTTTCTAGAGATGGGGAGCAGACTGAAGGCTCATGGGTAGGATCTGGTTCTTACTCTACCATAGCAGTGTCCTGATTCTAATCAAAACTTAGTTTTATATATTTAAAATACATTAGTGGATTTGCAATGTAAGGCATTCTGTTTTCAAAATGATTTTTATTACAGCTGATGGAAAGGTAGTGATGGGGGAGAGTCTTCTGTTTTGTGTTAATTTCATTGGTTAAATAAAGAAAGTGCCTTGGCCCTTTAATAGGAGAGAAAATTAGGTAGGCGGAGTAGACAAAACAAAATGCTGGGAGAAAGAAGCCGAGTCAGAGAGTCGCCATGATTCTCCCACTCGACACAGACGCAGGTTAAGATCTTCTCTGGTAAGCCACCTCTTGGCTACACAGAATATTAGAAATGGGTTAGATCAATATGTAAGATCTAGCCAATAAGAGGCTGGAACTAATGGGCCAGACAGTGTTTAAAGGAATACAGTTTCCGTGTAATTATTTCAGGGCATAAGTTAGCTGTGCGGGCAGCCGGGTGGCGGAATTCAGCCCCGCCGCTCCTATTAAACAAGGTAGCTCTAAATACACTTCTGGATGAAGTTGATCTTCTTAAAAAAGAGTGTGTGCAAAATTATGACAAAAATAAGAAATCTTAATTTGTATACACAAAATTACTGTATGTGACACATGGAACTTTGGTCCTTTGCACTTTGGAAAATAGTGCTCATTGCAGTTTTTGACTAGGAATTGAGAATTTGCTAACAATGTAGACCACATTCTCGATAGACTTTTTAACAAAATAACCCTTATTCATTTAGCTAAAGTTTCAGTCTTGCTTTGTGTATTTTCAGTTCAATAACTTATTTTGACAGTCTTTATTGAGTCTTGAAGTTCTAGGTGCCTCTCTAGGTGTAAGAGATGCAGTATGTAATTAGACAATTTCCTTTTGTTCATGGAACTCACATTTTCTTGGTAAGCAGGGCATAAGTCAGCAGAAAAATAAAAGTTTTCAAAAGCAGCAGTGCTATTGAAGAAAAAGGTGTCATGATCGACAGCAACAGAGTGCTGGCTTTACCTTATCTTAGATTTGGTGGGTACGGAATGCCTCGGGTGATACCTCAGTTGAAGCTTGCAGCTAGCTTCCTCTTAGGACTTTGGCCAAGGAGATGTTTCATCAACATCAATTAAATGGAATAAAGTTTGCTCTTGATTCGGTATCAAATCTCGTTTTACTTGGAAAGATTTTGAACCTATTAAGGATAATATATGGACATTGTTTTTAGATCATGGAGTTGTAACACCTTTTTCAAAGTTTGTTCTCTTTCCTAGAGGGGAAGGTCGATGTTAGTGAACTTGACACTGTTTTGGAGAAAATGGGAATGGATTTCTCTGACGAACCATCTGAAGGACTGGCACCGAGCTGGCATGGTAATTATGAGCACGCTAGACACCACTCCTCAGAGTGTGGGATAATGGGTTTCTGACCTCACATTCCTGAAATTTGAGACACCAAAGACAGCTGAACATATCTTAAAATAATCCTGCCTGAATGAATTCTCTCTATCTGAAATAAGCCTCACTTTTATGGTATTTAGGGTAGTTTATGTTTATTGATTTAAAGTCAAAGTTACAAACCATGAACTTTATGCTGTATTTTGGATAAGAAAATTACAAAATGTTTACAAGGGTCGTCTGTCCTCTATGGTGCATTAAAGTAGAGGGGGAAAAGAAACATATAGGAAAAAATACAAGTGAAAATAATTTGGGTCTTAGAAATATGAGATTAATAAAGACCCTCACCGCAGATTAAATATGGTTATGATCAGTTTAAACACTACTAGTGTGGGGCTGAGGAGATGGCTCCGTTGGTGAAGCGCTTACTAACTCAAGCATGAGGCTATGAGGTGTGCATCTGTGATTTCCTTGCTGGGGATGTAGAGACAGGAGAATTCATGGGGCTTAGTGGCCAGCCAGCTAGCCAATTTAGTTCTCAGTTCAGTGAGAGACCCTGTCTCAATAAATAAGATAGGGAAGAATTGAAGACACCTGACATCAACATGCACACCACATGTGCACATGTACTTGCACACACACATGCACACACACGCGCGTACAAGCATGCACACACAATACTGGTGGAAGATGGTGCTGCTTTTAAATCCTGCTCCAGATTGATTTGGTGGACTGGAACAAGGGCCAGTTTGGGAATCTGAATGTGTCCGATCTCATATGCTCTGTTCACAATTAAGAGTTTCACAGAGGTTGCAGATTTAGCTCAGGGGTAGAACATTTGCCTAGCAAGCATGAGGCCCTGGGTTCTGTCCTCAGATGTGGGGGAGAAAAAGAATTTTACAGTTTGTAAAGATCATTTTGGTCTTTGTGATGTGAACATTGTCCTGTGTTTGATGGGAAAGTTCAATTTAGTAAGCTAGGGAGTCGTATTCTACTGTTCCTAGGAAGAGGTTGAGATACTAATGATTTAAAAACTATATTTTTAGACCCCACACTTCTCAGAGGCTAAAGCTGTAGGATTTATGGCACAGGCCAAAGCATTGAACTTTTTTGAAAGTTAATTTTTTCCAATGTTAAAATCCCTCACTTCACACATAGGCTTTACAATGTAGTAGCATGCACACACCTGTCAAATAGAAGGGTTGTCACCAGACACTGAGATGTTTTTTTCTTCAAAAATAACTTTTCATTTTTTATGAGTTTTTAAAAATGTGACTCTCTAGAAATTTGTTAAATTTAATTTTCTTTCCTTCCTTGAGTAAAAAGAATCAGATTAGAGACCTCAGGAGAAAAAAAATCAGAATGATGAGTCTAGAAATTTTTTTATTTAAAATTATTTTTTTGTTATTTTAAAATTACATGTGTATCTATGTGTGGGTGTGTGCATTGAGTACAGGTGCCTGCAGAGGCCAGAGGAAGGCATTGGATGCCCTGGAGCTGGAGTTACCGGTGATAGTGAACTGCCTGATGCGGGTGCTGGGAACTGAACTCCAGTCCTCTGCAAGAGCAGCAAACACTTTTCCTCATCTCGTTACTCCTTTAAGTCATTGTTCTAATGCCCTAATGTAGTTTAACATTATAACACTTCAGATGACATATGTGTGCTATTCTAAGAGAGCTCATTTCTCCTGTTTTTGTGGGATGGGTTGGAAATACAGACACGTGACTATAATGAAAATTATGTGGGTTGCCTGTGTTGTTTCACAGTTAAGACTTTTGCATTGGTTGTGAATCTCACAGTGATCTCTGTGCTTTGTACTTTGTCTTGCAGTTCAGCTTAGCAAACCATTGGGTGAAGTTCCTCATGTTTCAGGTAAGATGATACAAAGTGGACGAGATACCAGTGCTTTGAAAATATATTTTTGCCAAACATGCTGGTGCATGCCTATAATCCCAGAACTCAGGAGGCTGAGGCTAGGAGATTGAAAGCTTGAAGTTTTCTGAGGCTTAGCTTTTAATAAAAGTTACGTTTCTTGTTTGCGTGTGTATGCATGTATGTGTTCATATGTGTACAGTGTGTGGGTACATGTGTCAGAGGGTACTTGTAAAGGTTAGAAGGCAACTTTTGGGATCTGGAGCTCAAACTCAGGTCATCCGGCTGTGTAACAAGCTTTGCCCAAGATTAGTTTTTTTGTGTTAAAAGTGACCTACCTGCCTGGAAAGCTCAGAATAGACGTGGTGAAGGCCCCTTCTTGTTAATCACATTTCCTCAGCCTCTGAATGTGCAGCTTATGGCCCACTTAGACAACGAAGAGGAACTTTTGGAGAGGATGTTTCTAATGACGCTCAGCAATTTCACAAGGAGTTGGTGCAACCACCCATATTTATCCAGCCTGAATTCTCTGAGTATGAGGATGCTGTGGGCTGGAAGGTAATCACTGAGATGGAAAAGCATCAGCAGGGCCACATGGACCACAACAGTTAGGAGTCTCGATAGCTGTGGGAGCCAGAGTTGGACCCAGAGGCAGCTTGACAGGAGCACCACATCATTCTGGAGGCAAGATTTGATGAACTTCCAAGAACACTGGTGAATGGGAGAACGGGACCACCCAAAGGTTCAAAGTGAAGCAGCTGGAGCTCACACAAGAGGAGCACAGGCACTGTGAGGAAGGAATGTAGTGGTGAGGAGTGATAGGCTGCCCTGCAGGAAGGAGTTAAGGAACTTTCCCCATTGTGAGAGAATATACTGCAGCTCCTCCAGCACCGGCCACTCAGATGCCATATGGAACCTTGGGGTTCATCCTATCAACAACAGAGTGTTTCCACCAAGTTGTTAGAGTAGAAGGGATTGGAGTACTTGATGGAAATGGCTACTGCATTCCACGGTGCAGCCCCTGGAACTTCGTTAGCTCCAAACAATGTTGCCATTGCCAATAAAGTTGCAGTGTCTACTTTCCTACAATTAGAGGCATCCTAGTCAGACTAGCCATAATTCTACCCGGGAAAGGTGTTGGACTAGCCATAATTCTACGTGGGAAAGATGTCAGACTACCCATAATTCTACCCAGGAAAGATGTCAGACTAGCCGTAATACTACCTGGAAAAGGTGTCAGACTAGCCATAATTCTACCCGGGAAAGATGTCAGGATTCCTCCCAGTGGATGCTTCTTCCCTGTCATGGGTTTCCATTGCTGTGATAAAATGCCATGACTAAAAGCAACTCATGGAGGAAACAGTCCCGTATTACAGCCATTCATCAAAAGAAGTGAGGCCAGTGCTCAAGTAGGGAGCTTTGAGGCAGAAACTGAAGCAGAGGCCATGGAGGAGTGCTGCTTCCTGGCTTGCCCTCCATAGCTTGCTCAACTTGCTTTCTTATACAACCCAAGACCAACTGCCCAGGGGTGGCATCATCCACAGTGAATTGGGCCCTCCCACATCAATCATTAATCAAGAAAAATGTTCCAAAGGCTTGCTAACAGGCCAATCTGTGGGGACATTTTCACAACTGAGAGTCCCTCTTCTCCAAAGACTCTGGCTTGCGTTGACAAAAATTTGACCAACAAAACAAAAAAACCTGCCCTGGACAATACCTTGATCTTGAACATTCATCCACAACTGATGTCATATTTGAAAATAACTTTCTGTTGTTTATAATTTAAAAGATGTGTGGCTTGCTAGATATTCTGTAAGTTTCATTTTCTTCCTTGAGTAAAAAAAGAGCAGATTTGATAGCTCAGGGAAAACATCAAAATGGTGGGTTTGGAGAAGAATGTCCTCAAACTCTTGTATCATTGATCTAATGCCATAATGTGGCTTAGCATTGCAGTGTGCTAATAAAAACAGGATATATGTACTGTTTTATGAGAGCTCACTTCTCATTTACTTATGATGCATGGAAGAATTATAGAAATATGACTCTGGTGAAAATCATTTTAGTGTCTTATATTCTGCTTCACAATTAAATTCCTCATTGTGAATCTCAGTGGTTTATTAAGTTAACTCCGTGTCAACTGTAAAACAAATCACGAGGCCCATAATGAGATTCACAATGAGTATTTCTCTGTTTCCTTAAAGTTCTTTGAATGTCCTTAAAATAGCTATTTTAAACTTATTATAGTTTATACTGATACATCGTGTGTGTGTGTGTGTGTGTGTGTGTGTGTGTGTGTGTGTGTGTGTGTGTGTAAGCCAGAGATCGACATCAAGTGTACTCCTCTATCTTTACCTCATTCTTTGAACCCCGGTCTCTTACTGTTGGTTAGACTGGCCAACAAGCCCAAGGGATACTCCTGTCTCTACCTTACCTAGGTTACGGGATATTTCTACTCTGCTTGTTACAAACATGCAGGAAAGCTTCTAGCTTTTACATGGGTGCTGATGATCCAAACACAGATACCATCCTTGTGCAGCTAGCTCCTTACCTGCTAGCCCATTCCCTAGCTCCTAGCCTCAGATCTTGGTGCCTCATCTTGTCTGTTAAACTTGACCAAGGTTCCCTGCAGTTCTTGGAGATTTGGGACCTATATCATCATCTGCACACTGAGGAGTAAGCATCTACTCCAGTCCTCATATCTTGACCTTCCTCCTCCTAGAAACACTGGCAAGCTACTTGTCTTTTGTGCCTGTAATCGCGGCTCCTATTTCAGCACAAAGTGTGCCCCAAATCCAGATTTACTGCCAGCCCACACTTGGTGTATTGTCACTGTTTCGACACTAGAGACTGCTGTAAGCCCAAGCTATCCCAAATCTGCGGTTGTTTTTAAGGTTGGACTGAAGAGAAAACATTAGTTCATCCCAGGGACAGGGTAGCCCAGATGCTCTCTACATAGCCATTGACTTGTGTTCAAATAATTCCCCAGGCTTGACTTCATCATAAGGATCCAATTTTAGTCACCAAATCAGCAAAGCATACCTCCCTCCCCTCTCTAAAGCAGAGAATGATTCTCTTTGTGCTGTACTGCCTCAGAATTTGGAAAGTAGAAGCTGGGCAATCTCACGGCTACAAATGCTACAGCACTGAGTCACAGCTGTTACCCACAGCCTGCTAAAATCAGAGTAGTACAGAGGTAGGAACAAGGTCTATTCTGCTATGATCTGACTGTTGCTATGATTGTATATGTGGCTTGAAAGATCTACAGGCAGCCAGGGATGATGATACGCAGAATTCAAGTCCATCTAATTGCGGTTACTGGTCTTTGCCTGCTAGACAGGCAAGTTTGGGGGCTTTATCCACAGTTAGGGGAGAGGAGCTGGTGAGGTCTGCACAGCTTTTAGGTTCAGCTACCCAGCACTGAATTCCAAGGTAAAATCTTGTGTTTACCCAGCAATTGGTTAAGCTGTGCTGGCAAAGGTTTGAGAAGGGGCATGGTAGAAGTATTCCCTTGGCTGCCCACTAACATAAATCCAGGGCTCAGTCCAAGACCATGAGTCCAGGTGACTACAAGGCTTTGTCCAGTGCTCTGGTCCAGTTCTGAAGATTGCATTTAGTTTCATATCGCTTCCCAAGTGGGAGGCATCTCTCACCATTCTGTGCTTCTTGGAGTTCGGGAAGGAGTGGTATATCACCTCCCTCCTTCTGTCTTCTCCCACTTTTCCTTAGCTCCTGTGATGGTAGTTTCATGTGTGATTAACCATTCTGACGGAGATTCTGTAAGATGGTGGGAGAGTGTTATTCTGCAGCCATCGTGCTTTGCCTTCTGTTAAAGAATTCTTAAACATCTTTCTGGGCTCTATTCCTAGCCTTTCAAATGAGAGAAAAATTAATTCCAATGACATTCAAAATATTCTAGGAAACATACCAACTGTCTTCACAGATAAGGAATAGGAAATGTTGAGTTGTTGAATTTCCTTTCAGAGGAGATTTGCAGTGAGGCTTCTGTGAGATAAAAATATTTGGATGTTGGTACTAGTAAATCATTCACTCCCTGTTTGTAAACATCAAGATTAAGCAATACCTAATAGTGTCACGGAAATGCTTACAGACCTAGAGGCCAGATATGGAAAAGAGGGAACTTAGGCTGAGGAGATAGAGGGAGAAATCAGGAAGTAGTTGTGAAGAGAAAAAATACTTGATGGGTGTATACAAACAGCATATTAAAATTTAACAAAAGACAAAGTAAAGTGCAGGTAGATTCAATATGGTATGCTAAAAAACAAAACTCATTTCTCATCTTCCACATACTCTGGCTGTGAATAAAGGTCCCAAAAGGTTCAATGGCTGAATTTAACTCTGCTCATTAAAGTAACCTGGTTTCTCTTTATTTAAAAGAATGGTGTTTGTCTAGTTGACTCATTTTATTACAGGGAGCTATCAGTGTTTTCTGTATGTATGTGTCCATGTGTGTATTTGCACGTTTGTGTGAGCATAGGTGCTTGTGTGTGTGGAGATCAAAGGTCAGCCTCAGGTATTGTTCCTCAAGAGTCATCAGCGTTATGTTTTGAGACAGCGTTCTCACATCAGCGTTGACCTGGAATTGACAGAGTAGAGCGGTCATCATAGGCCGTCAGTGACTGTGGCTAACGTAGAAATGGCTGTGGTTTGTTAAAGAGAATCAGTCCACTGTAGTAATAGGGTCGGCAGGGCTGCATCCCCAGCACCCCGCTGCCCGCAAGGCTAGCTTTACCGGAAATAATTACACGGACACTGTATTCTTTTAAACACTGCTTGACCCATTCTCTTCTAGGCTAATTCTCACATATTAATTTAGCCCATTTCTAATCATCTGTGTGTAGCACCCCAAGGTGCGCTTACCAGGAAGATTCTAGCCTACATCCATCCTGGGTTGGAACTTCATCGCGTGTGCCTCAGAGAGCAGAGCTCTTGCCTCTGCCCGCAAGAGTGGAGCATCGTGTCTCTCTGAGGCGTCTGCCCCCGAGAAGAGAGCTGTCAGTCTCTGAGCTCACTTCCTCTTCCTCCCACCTACGTTCTAACCTATCAGGGCAAGCAGCTTCTTTATTTAATCAACCAATGACCTTCCTCCATCAGTCCACTATTGACTCAGAGTAGTCAACATGCATCCCACACCTGATGTGTGCTCAGCAGAGTTCTAGGTCTTCACATGTGAGTAACCTCACCCTCACAGGAAGGTTGTGAGGCAGATAAGATCATCATATTTCATACAATGGAACACTGGAAATCAAGTTAGATTACTGAAAAAAATCTATTAAGTAGAGAATAGGAGAGAAAAATACTCATACCAATGTGTTCTTATTACAGCCATAGTCATTTTTCTTTTCACCTTGGCAGAACTTCCTATTCTTATCATAGAAATAATGCACTGGAGGTAATTTGTGATGTGTTTGCTTTTCCACAGTGAGAGTGGGTGGGAATAAGCTCACCGTATTGAATATTGTCTTCTTGCCAAAAAGTTATAGCTCATATGCATGAATGAGAGACATTTCAGCATTAGTGAGAACTTCCATGTCTATTTTTCTTTTTACTAAGCGGAGAAAGTAGACATCAGGGACTTGGACAGCATGCTCACGAAGATGAATATTGAACTCACCAAAGGAGAAGTTGAAGAGCTGAAAAGAAACCTCCAAGTTGATGGTAACTAATTTTCGATATAGAAAAACAACCTTCAGGGGTTCTTGAAGTTTATAGACTATTATTTCTGAAAACAAGTTAATTTTGTACTAATAAAAAAATAATGCATAGTCTCTGAAAACCCAGTTACAGACTGAGAGCAAAGGCTGTCTTCATTTCCTAAGTCCAGATCTAGGGTAAAACATTTGCCTAGCCTATCACTGCAAGGTCTCCTTCCACAGCAGTGAAGCGAATGTCTGGGAAGCAGAATAAAGCGGCTGGAAGAGAAATGAATAGGAAGTTCAAGTGTATCCTTTCCACACTTCCCGTGTGCTTCTGTGTTCTGACTCTGACCTCTGTCAGGTTTCTCTGAGAACACCAGTCTCAGAGAGTCTCCTTAATGAACTGCAATGTCCCCTCCCCCTCCTGTCTTCCCAGTCCCTTACATGCCCCTCCCCCAACCTCACCTTTGTCCCAACCTACTCTCATTCACTCCTCCTCCTAGGACAGGATATCAACAAACATGGCATATTAAGCTGCAATAAGGCTAAGCACCTCCCTTGTATTGAGGCTGGGCAAGGTAACCCAATATGAGGAAAGGGTCCCAAAAGTCAGCAAAAGAGTTAGAGACAAAAAAAAAAAAAAAAAAAAAAAAAAAAAAAAAAACCAAAAACGTCAGAGACAGCCCCTGCTCCCACTGTCAGGACTCCCACAAGAAGACCAAGGCATAACTATCATGTACATGTGGACTCCTTGGTTGTCGGTTCAGTCTCTGTGAGCCCCTATGAACCTAGGTTAGTTGATTCTGTGGGTTTCCTTGTGATGTCCTTGACCCCTCTGCACCTGCAATCCTTCCTTCCTCTCTTCCTCAGGATTCCCAGATCTCAGCCTAATGTTTGGCTGTGGTCTCTACATCTGTTTCCATCGGTTGCTGGATGAAGCCTCTCTGATCACGACTGTGCTAGGCACCAATAAATGAGTACAGCAGGATATCGTTAGGCATCATTACTTTCACATTTTTGTCTCCAATCGTGTTTGGCTCTATCCTGGGTCTCTGGGTCATCCAACCTCTGGGTCCTGACACTCCAGGCGGTATCAGGCATGGGCTTCCTCTCATGGTATGGGCTCAGGCAGGACCAGTCATTAGTGGTGACTCCCACACTCGCTGCACCACCCTTACCCCAACACATCTCATAGACAGGGCAGACTGTAGGTCGAAGGTTACATGGCTGGGTTGGTGTCTCAATCCCTCCACTGGAAGTCTTGCCTGATCCCAGGAGATGGCCGGTTCAGGCTGTGTGTCCCTATTTCCTCACTAGTCCTTATTCATTCTGTTACCTATGATGCTCTCTCGTGCCTTTGATACTAGTGATAATTTTGGAGTGAAATTTTGGTTCTTCCGTTCCCATCTCATTCTCGCAGTGCCAGTCTTACTCATGTCTAATTTTTATTTTACATGCTATCTCTGGAAAATCTTCTTGGCATTAATACCTTTACCAATTACTTACATGCAGATAAATTTTATGTAGAACTTTGACCTATGTTTCAAAATTGGACATGCAAGGGGCTGTTAGACATTTCCATTAGATATCCCATAGAAAGGAATCTTTTGGGGCATATTTAAAATGAAATTTAATATTTCCCTGTCTGGTCTAGTAGCTCTTCATTCATGGCCTTATTCATGCTGTCACCTAGGTTATTAAAGGAGCATGTTTTGTTCTTGCTCTTTCATACCTCTAATGCAGCACGAATTCTAATTGATCTTAATAATGAAAACCCAGAGTCAGATATAGAGGTTAACACTGAAATATAGAGAAGCAGAGCTGCCAACTGCTAGAGAGTTCTTACCTCTACCAGTGCTAGACCAAAAGGAGCAATCCTGTCTCTATGAATCCTTAGACTGATTCTCTCTCTATGAAACCTCAGACTGCATCTGACCTCCTGTCTCCTCCTGCCTTCTAGTCCTCTCTCTGTCCAGCCATATCACTCCTGTCTCTATCTCCCTAGTTCTGGGATTAAAGACATGTCATTCCAAGTGCTGGAGTCACCTTTGTGTGAGCTCTCTCTTTTAGGCAGATTTAATCTTGTGTAGCTCAGTGTGGCTTTGAACTGACAGAGCTCCACCTGCTTCCATCTCACGAGTGCTGGGATTAAAGGTGTGTGCCAGCACTGCTTGACTAACTAGTGCCTTAGCTCTGTACTCCAATCTTCAGGCAAGCTTTATTTGTTTGATTACAAGCAAAATCTCACTACACTTCTTTTCTGCATCACACACTCTATAATGCCAGTTCTACCTTAAATTACCATACATATAATGGGAAGATGGATGGAACAGTACATGACAAAATAAGTGTAACAAAATATTAACAGTCAAATCTAGACAGTGAGCATAAGTTGTCCATTATACAACTCTTTCAACTTATGGTATACTTGTAACATTTCAGAGTAAGTCGTTTTTAAAAATGAATAGTCTTAGGCCACCAAGATAGCTCAGTGAATAAAAGGTACTTGCTGCCAAGCCTGATGACCTGAGTTGATTTCCAGAAGCCAAGTGGCGGGAGGAGAAAACTGACTCCTAAAGCTGGTTCTATATGTACACGCCCATGCCTGAGTGCGCGCGTACACACACACACACACACACACACACACACACACACACACACCCCACACCTTGGTATTCACGTTTAGTAGTTAGAGATTATTGTCATCATATATGAGAGGGAACAGGTGGTATTTGTCTTTCTGGCAAAGATTGATGTCATTCCCAGAATTAACCTACATAAACGGTAATTTTTTTTATCATGCTTGCAAAGAAGCATCATAGCCTAGAAGGAATATAATTTTCCCAGGTCCAGAGTGTAGGCGTAAGTCACAAACAATGCCACAGCAGTTTGGAATTATGATTAATAGGGTATTATTTATTTAAAGGGGAAAAAACTTACAGATCACCGTCAGCCCTCTGTACAACCAGGAAGGGAGTCTAGTGGCCAGCCGAGC
>NW_004949146.1:1373038-1376481 GCF_000317375.1 Microtus ochrogaster
GCCGCTTTTTTAAAGGGAGAGAGACCACGCCCCAATGGGCTGGTATCTCAGCGGCTATAGGCTGGAGGAGCGGAAGGACCTCCCGCAACACCAGAGAGCATGCATGGTTCAGTACTCAAGGGACAGTTTACTAACAAGAATCAATCCTTGAAAATGAAAAATTATGCAATTAAAGTTAACCTCAATAATGATGCATGATATAAAACTTTAGTTACTTCCTAGGTCATTATTTAAAACTGCTTGAATTTATGTTTTCTTACAGATAAGGGGAAGACTGGTCTAGACTCACTGGTGAATACATTAGAAGTTGCCTCAGGTCAGTGAGAAGTTATGTAAAGTAAAAGCTCTTTTATACACTAAGCTATATTTTATATAATAAATATTTTATTGGGATATGACACAAAATTCTTACATATTCACATATAATCAACTTAAAATTATCACCAGATTAATTTATTCATATTCCTACTTAACCTCCAGTTAGATGATGAGGGAGATAACCAATAATCTAGAAGATTCTTGTCTCTCTTTATCGTCATTCCCCTTTGCTATTTGGAGGTAATTATAGTTGACCTCATACCCGTGATTTCTGCACACTGATTCAATCATATGATCATAAGTAGCTGGAAAACAAATTTTTCTGCTTTAAAAGTACAAACTTTAAATGTCTCAATAATATTATTCTCTCAGATACTAATATTCTCTCAATTATTTATATGGAATTTACTTTTTATTAGACATTACCAAGAATGCATAGTTGTCTGAAAAGATAAGAGACAATGTGTATTGATTCTGTGTACATGCTGTATCATCTTACATAAGGCTCAAAGATTCAGGTTTTTATACTATTTTAAAAAATAATTTATTTTTGATGAACATATAATAATCATGCTTACTTAAGTTGATAATTCAACACAAGTACACAAAATGTACTGATCAAATCAGAGAAATTAATATTCTAATCTGTTTATTATTTGTTTTTATTTGGAACTCTCTGATTCTTCTAGTTCCTCATAAAATATAAAATAGGCTATTGAAACCTATAGTCACCCCAGTGTGAAAAACTAGAGTTTATTCTTTGTATTTATGTTTTGATACCATTATTTAACCTCCTATTATCATTCCCTGCCATGTTTCCTAATTAATAATCACTATCCTACAATCAAATTGACTTTTGTGAAAGTTTCCATTTGTAAGAAAAACATGCAATATTTGATTTTTATTTCATTTAACATAATGTTCTTCAGTTCCATCTAGCTTGCTACAAGTGACAGTATTTCATTCTTTCTCACCAATAATTTTCTATTCTGTATATATGCCCCATTTCTTTATCCATTCACCTGGTTTGTTTTCATACTTGGGCTGTTGTGAAATAGGACTGCAGCAAGAGAAGTATGTGTATTTATTTGAGGCAGTGGTTTTATCTCTTTTCAAATATTACCCTGATTTTTATGCCAGTACCATGCTACATTGTTACTGAAGCTCTGTAGCATGCTACACTGGTTACTGTAGTTCTGTACTGTGCTACATTAGTTACTGAAGCTCTGTACCATGTCACATTGGTTACTGTAGTTCTGTACCATGCTACCTTGGCTACTGTAGCTCTGTACCTTGCCACATTGGTTGCTATAGCTCTGTACCTTGCCACATTGGTTACTGAAGCTCTGTAGCATGCTACACTGGTTACTGTAGTGCTGTACCATGCTACATTAGTCACTGTAGTTCTGTACCTTGCTGCATTGATTACTATAGGTCTGTAGCAGGCCATATTTGTTATTGTAGCTCTGTAGCATGTCTTGAATCCAGGTATTACAGTGAATCTAACTTCGTTTATGTTAAAAACTGCTGGGGTATTTGTGGCCTATTTGCTTACATGTACATTTAGCTTTTTTTAAAGTTCTGTAAACAATGCCATTGATATTTTGACAGAAGTGGCACTTAATTTATACATCCCTTTCGGTTATGTGAACTTTTCACAGTCTTATTGTGTCTTCTAATGTATGCTTATAAAAAAGTTCTTACTTTTTTGTCTTTTTTGTTTGTTTGTTTTTTCTTTTTCGAGACAGGGTTTCTCTGTGGTTTTGGAGCCTGTCCTGGAACTAGCTCTTGTAGACCAGGCTGGTCTCGAACTCACAGAGATCTGCCTGCTCTGCCTCCCAAGTGCTGGGATTAAAGGCGTGCGCCACCACCGCCCGGCTACTTTTTTGTCTTTTTCAGTTTTTTTGCGTTACTGTTTGATAGTTTTCATTGTAGAGGCCTTTCTTTTCCTTTGTTAAACTTATTTTCACACTGAATCTCTCACTGAGTGGATTGCCTTCATAATTCCTTTCTCAGAAAGATTGTTTGATTTTGGTGTTGGTGCTTATTGTAATAAACTTTCTCTTTAGTAGGTCTTTTGTTTTGTTGCTGTGTGCCATAAGCTGTGCTTCCATTTTCACTTATTTGGCAAATAATTTTAATTTTCCACTATTTTTTTCAGTGACCACTGTTCATTAAATAGCATGATATGTAATCTGTATATTTGAATAATTTCCAAAGTTGCTAGTGTTTTAAGTTCTAGTTTCAGCCTTTAGACAATGTATTGATAGTTACTTTATGGTGCGATAATACAGTTCTTTCCAGCAGAATATTCTGTGTGTTGATGAAAATGATGTGTACTCTACAGCTATTAGAGGAAATGTTCTGTCCATGTCATTAGGCTACAATAACATCTAACTCACATTTCTTCATTGTTTTGTTCTGCATTATTTGTCCATTGATGAACATGGGTACTGAAGTCTCTCCATATTATCATATTGATTGTTATCTATCACTCCTTTTAGATAGAATAATGTTTGTTTCATAAAATTGATAGCTGAATATTGACTGTGTATGCATTTTAAATTGCTATATATTTTTAAACTGATCCCTTGGTAATTATATTGTGACCTTCTTTGCCCCCTTTTTCAATTTTAAATTTTTAAATTATTATTTTATGTGTATGGACATTTTATCTGCATATATACAGTCTATGCACTAGCTATATGTATGCCTGGCACACACCGAGACCAAAATAACATATTGGATCCCTTGGAACTGGAGTTAAAGATGGTTTTGAGCTGCCGTGTGGGTGCTGGGAATTGAACCTGGGTCTTCTGGAAGAGCAGCAAGTGCTTTTAACTACTGAGCCATCTCTCCAGCTACTGTAGTATTTGTCTTAAAGTCTATTTGTCTGGTGTGGTATAAAATTTTCTACTTAAGGTCATCCAAACATATAACATTTTTTTCTTTTTATTAAAAATTTTCACCTCTTCCCCTCCTCCCATTTCCATCCCCCTTCCCTTCCCCATCCTCTCCAGTCCATAGAGCAGTCAGGGTTCCCTGCCCTGTGGGAAGTCCAAGGTCCTCCCCCTCCATTCAGGTCTAGGAAGGTGAGCATCCAAACAGACTAGGCTCCCACAAAG
>NW_004949146.1:1377293-1379770 GCF_000317375.1 Microtus ochrogaster
AGGCTGGTCTCAAACTCACAGAGATCCGTCTGCCTCTGCCTCCCAAGTGCTGGGATTAAAGGCGTGTGCCACCACCGCCCGGCTAGCATCTTTCTTTATTAAGTTACCACAATAAGATACAATATGGCCACAAGAAGTCAAACACAGACCACCGCTCTGCTGGGTTCACCTTCTAATTTAGCTTCTCTAGGATCCCGAATTATAGGCTCAATGTCCTTTATTTATGGCTAGAATCCACTAATGAGTGAGTACATACCATATTCATCTTTTTGGGTCTGGGTTACCTCACTCAGGATAGTGTTTTCTATTTTCCATTCATTTGCATGCAAAATTCAAGATGTTGTTGTTTGTTACCGCTGAGTAGTACTTTAATGCGTATATATTCCACACTTTCTTTATCCATTCTTCCATGGAGGGCATCTAGGTTGTTTCCAGGTTCTGGCTATTACAAATAATACTGCAATGAACATAGTTGAACAAATGCTTTTGTCATATGCTAGGGCATCTCTTGGGTATATTCCTAAGAGTGGTATTGCTGGATCCTGGGGTAGGTTGATCCCGAATTTCCTGAGAAACCACCACACTGATTTCCAAAGTGGTTGCACAAGTTTGCATTCCCACCAGCAATGAATGAGTGTTCCCCTTACTCCACATCCTCTCCATATATATATGGAGAGAGAGAGGGAGAGAGACAAAGAGAAGGAGAGAGACAGTTATATGGTAGGAAATTATATAGGTTATATATTAGGGGACTTTGATGTTTGGGATGTAAAAATGTAAAAAAAATTGGAGCAACTATGATTTCATATTCAAAGATATATGTGATTGAGGTGCTTCTTTCTACAATGGTAATCTCTAAGTAAAATAAAAACCTGTATATAGCTTAGCTTAAACTGAAATAACCCAGAGAACCTAGACAGAGACATACATAGATCTAACCTACATGGGAAGTAGAAAAAGACAAGATCTCCTGAAAAACTGGGAGCATGGGGACCTTGGGAGAGGGTTGAAGGGGAAGGGAGAGGTAGGAAGGGGAGCAGAGAGAAATATAGAGCTCAATAAAAATTAAAAGAAACTGAAAACCAAACCAAAGCAAAACAAAATTTCTACTTAAGCTTGTCTTCCATCTGTGCGAAGCATCTTTTTCTCTTCTTTTATGTTTAGTTTGTGCATATCTTTACTGGCAAAAGCAATTTCTTGTAAGCAGAATATTGCTGGTCTTGGGTTTTATCTGCTTTGATTTTAAATTCAGGTAACCTGTCTTTGGATCACGGAATTTATTCCATTTAAATTCATGGTAATTATTGATGGACGACAACTTAAATAATGCAAGTTTCTTCTCTGAAGCAAAGCCCTGGTAGGTTTAGGTATTTGTCCTCTGTGAAGCCTTTGTCTCACAGGCATTGCTGGTACCCACTACAGTGTCATAAGCCACCATTTTGGGATGCTGCGATCCTAACCATGGCGGGTTTGTACCTTCCAGGGTAGGGGCTTGTGTATTAGAAACGTTAGGAAGGAGGAACGGAGATAAGAAAGAAACACAGAGACACAGGATCGTACCGAGAGGGCAACTCAGTGGATCCTGAGTGCTGAATTCTGAGTCTTCCCACATTTATATTTCATACACTTTTATACCCAATACAAAAGGAGAGGAGAAGGTCAAAGACTGCTTTGACATGACTCAGAGGACAACAGGACAGTTACTTGCTTCAATACTTGAGACATTAAGCCATTATTTCCTGAGCAAAGTAGTTGATGTTTGGGACAGAGAACACACCCTAGACCAAGTACCCTGTAGGCAGCCACTCCCGATGTCAACCTCTTATTTGAAAAGAAGGAGCACAGGCGTATGCTTGAATTCTCTGGCCTTTGGTCGTGGTGGTGCAGATCCACCTCTGTGGGCCATTTTAATGTCCAAAACACCAAGTAACCACACCCTAGGTCAGGATACCTTGTTTTGTAGCCACACCTGTTGTCAACAACTTTGATAAAGCAAAGCTCAAACTCTCTGACTTTCAGACAGAGTGGAACAGACTGTCATTAGATTAAACATAGTCTTATTTCCACTTAGAATATATTTGATGCATGGTTTATTTAGAAACATGCTCCTTATTTTTTTAAAGCTTATTGACATTTTCTTAATCTATCACTCTTGATTTCTACCCTAATTACATAAAATTGCATATGTATGTGTACCAATTGTACAAATAATTTTTAAGTGACTTGAACTTAAACTGTGAGATATTATTTTTTTCTTTTTTAAATTTATTTCTTTATTAAGGATTTCTACCTCCTCCCCGCCACCGCCTCCCATTTCCTTCCCCCTCCCCCGATCAAGCCCCCGTCCCTCATCAGCTCAAAGAGCAATCAGGGTTCCCTGACCTGTGGGAAGTCCAAGGACCGCCCACTTCCATCCAGGTTTAGTAAGGTGAGCATCCAAACTGCCTAGGCTCCCCCAAAGCCAGTACGTGCAGTAG
>NW_004949146.1:1382546-1391926 GCF_000317375.1 Microtus ochrogaster
TGTGAGCCATCATGTGGTTGCTGGGGATTGAACTCATGACCTTTGGAAGAGCAGGCAATGCTCTTAACCACTGAGCCATCTCTCCAGCCCCCGAGATATTATTTTATAACCGTCATTATGGTGGCAAAAATTTTCTAAAATTAAAACAATTCTCTTTATTTGCAACTTAATGTTTATTGTTTAGCAAGTATGATGAATTAACTCATTCTTCATAATTTGGGATTATAATAGTTAAGAAATCATTTCATATTTCTCTGTTTTTACTCTGGAGGAGGAAAAATTGATATCACCGACGTGGAAAATGCCTTAAAAGATGCAGAGAGAGAGAGAATGTCCAGAGAACAGCTGGAGCAGGAGAAGTCATTTCCAACTTACGGTGAACATTTTCAATGTTAGATAAAATTTCAAAACAGTTGATATGTCTTCAGGAGAGTTAGAATTGTCATCAAGGGAATTATTTATCATTACTAATATCTGTGGAGTTATAAGGGAGTTGTGATAAGACTCTTAGAAATTTGCATTATCCAGTCATCTTTGATAATTATGTAACTTTTATAAATAAGAGATAATACTAAATATCTACAATCTCAGATAAAACAAACTTTAATATTTAGAAATGTATAAATTGTCACTCAATAGAATGTACACATGCCTTTGCAAATCACAAATCTTGTCCCAGAGATAAGGAAAACTGGTGATGGCATTTCATTCCATTGATCTGTACTGGCCTAAGACCTACAGGGCAATAGGAGGAGGCAGGGTTGTGTGAATTTGCTAATAGAGGAAAGGCCATTGTAGCAGGAAAAAAACAAGGAAGTATTTTTACATTAACCTACTTGGTGTTGTCTCAGGTGCTAAAGAGTTGATACATTTACCATAATAAGAATTTGGTTTATATATTATTTTGAGATGGGTACATTCTCGGAGCAAAGTAATTTCATGGTTTGCATTTGTGAACAAAAGATATTTTGTTTACTTTCGCATGATATCTCTTTCTTAGCCATCATTCGGGGCATGTATTTGCTAATAGCTAATGGAAATGTATATAAGAGTAGGTGACAACAGTGTGTGAAAACTACTGAAAGTGAGGAAAACACAAATCTAGAGCCCGAATTAGAGCTGGAGAGGTGGCTTAGAAGTCGAGAACACTGGCTGCTTTCCCAGAGGACCCAGGTTTGATTCTCAGCACTAATAGTGGTTCACAATCACCTGTAACTCCAGTTCTAAGAGATATGACACCTCTTCTGACCCTCACAAGGACCAACACATGACTGGTGCACATAGCACACAGAACACCCATGCACATAAAAAAAAGCCAGATTAGCAAAAGTGCTTTGTTTTGCTTTTGTTCTTCCTTTCTTGTTAATTTTACAGCAATCAATCTCATATATATTTATTAAATTAATTTTAATAATATACTACATTGTATTACTAAGTTATTTCCTATTTTATTTTTAAGAGATGTTATATTTATTTTAGGTTTCTTTCAGTCCCAGCGTAGAAATAACAAAACTGGCATAGGTATCAAAATTTGGGAGAAGGAAACAAACTATTTCGAGAGGCTCATAAAGATCAAGATATAGTAACCAAACAAACCCTACCATTTGTTTAAATATTTATGTTCAAACTTTTAAATTGGCTGTCTAGCTGCTATAGATAGCCTTAGTTATTTCTTAATTCTCCTTAAACATGTCACGTCTTTTATGTTTATTTTCAACATTAAAATAAAGATTATTTGTATAATTGGTACAAATACATATGCAACTTTGTATATGTAATTAGGGTAGAAATTAAGAGTGATGATTTAAGAAAATGTCAATAAGCTTTAAAAATAAGGAGCATGTTTCTAAATAAACCATACATCAAATATATTCTAAGTGGAAATAAGACTATGATTAATCTAATGACAGTCTGTTCCACTCTGTCTGAAAGTCAGAGAGTTTGAGCTTTGCTTTATCAAAGTTGTTGACAACAGGTGTGGCTACAAAACAAGGTATCCTGACCTAGGGTGTGGTTACTTGGTGTTTTGAACATTAAGATTGTCCACAGAGGTGGATCTGCGCCACCATGACCAAAGGTTCAAAGGGATTGTTAATAAACTTGAACACTTAAGGACCTTGCTTGAGGTGCCTTTTTATGTCGACATGGTACACATGGTACAAAAGATTTATATTTATTTTATTTTGACTTGTATTTCAATCTCCTTATGCCTCTGTCCTTTGAAGGAATGCAAGTGGATGTTCGTGATCTTGACAGTCTACTTGGAAACATGGCTTTCAAATTGACACCGGAGGAATCAACCTCAAAGTCCCCAGTTTATGGTAAGTGATGCCAAAGCATTGTACTCAAAAGAGAACTTAGGGCTTGAAGCTGATGTTGGTAGTGTTTATTTAGTTTGGGTAAGAATAACTTGCTCCTTTTAATTTAGTAATGTGAATTGATGTTTTCACCATTTATTTATTCATTCACCAAGTTATTGCTGGGTACTTAATAGCCATATGTGACTACTTGTATTTTCATAATATTTACATTGTAATAGGTATTAAAGTTAATCTAGAGATTAGAAAAAAGTCTAGAAAGATGCATATACAGTGTATCCAAATATTGTGTTATGTTCTATAGGGGGGTTGAGTATCCTTGTCTTTGTTTTTTTTTGTTGCTGGTCCTGGAATCTATCATTCATGGAATGACTAGACTTACAGGCATATGATCTTTTCACTGACCCTTAATCCACAGGTCATTTTAGAATTCAGGAAATGCATTCAAGATCCACTGGGCATACACAAGAGCAATGTCTCTTTATCTAATATTAAAGTATAGTGGTGTGTGTGTGTGTGTTAGTGGACTGTGTCACATGCACAATGTTTCCAAAAATATTTCTTTTGCTTTGAAGAAAGAGATGTTGGTGATGACATGAAAAACATTTCTCAATATGAGGAAATAGAACCTGAAACTCAGGAACCCTCGGGATTGGTGAATTACCTGCCGACTGAAGGTGAGACTGTGAAATGACAAGTCATTTTATTCAGAGAGATTTGTATGTTCATTTAGAAGATTTTCTACAACTCAATTCTTTTCTGTTCATAAGTAACTAATATACTGACTTTTGTTTTTTAAATTTCTTGTGACTTTCACACATGAGTATCACATATTTTCATCATATTTGCCCCACCTCTCCCCATCCCGTCCTGTGTGCCTCCTCAGCCCTCTGTCATATTGATGTCTTTATTTATAATTATATATGCATATACATTATGTCTTTATAATTATAAATGCATATACATTATGTCTTTATCTATAATTATATATGCATATATGCATGAATGAGCTACTGAGACCCATTAGTGTTGTCCATATGTACTTGGGTGTAGGGTTGGCCACTTGGGCATAGGTATCCTATCATGGGACTTGTCCCTGAAGATAACTGTCTCTTCTCCCTCAGCAGCTCTCAATTGCCTACTCTCTTCAACTAGAAGTAGGCCCTTGTGGCTCTCTTTTTCTTTCTCCCATTTGTGGCTGCAATGTAGACTGGTGGGATTTTCCTGTACATCATCACTGTTGTATCCATAAGACACTGTTTTACATTTGTCCTCCTGGTCCTGGGGCTCTGTAAATCTTTCTTTTTTCTCTTCTTTGATATTCCTTGAGCCTTGGGTATAGGGATTGTGTTATCACTATCCCATTTGGGAATAGGCACTCAACAGTTACTTATTCTTTACACTTGGATTCATTGTGGTTCTCTGTAATAGCTTCTGCCTGCTGTAAAAAAGTAACTTCTTTGATGGGAGAGTGAGATCCATACTAAGATACAGGTATAAGGAAAAGTAGTTAGAAGGCAGTTCATCTGTATCTGGTTTTAATATGACTATAGGAGCCTCTAGAGCCTCTGGCCTCATGAGCCACAGATTCTTATTTAGGCATGAGGTTCTTGTGTGGTTCCTTATATTAAATGGACTTTAAGAACAATTACTTTGTTGGTTACTCCTGATACTTTGATGCCACTATTGGACCCCTGTTTTTTTTTTTTTTTTTTTTTCCTGGACCAGTTGTTACTGAAATTTGAAGGATCTGTAGCTTGGAAAGACAGTTGATAACATTTCTCCTCCAAAGCTTTTGTAGCTTTTATTCTTTAATCCATTGAGAGTCCCAATGTTTAAGATGAAATTCAATGAAGGGAAATGGGAGAGAGATCAGGAGCATAGAAGAAGTTCCACTCCAAGAGCCCTTTCCGTCTTTATGAACTGGTGGCTTCCACACCATCTTTATAATCTTCACATTCTTTGCCAGGATTTTATTCATGTTTTATATGCAATTGAAAGATTTACCTTAATAGGTTTAATATGTGTGATATAAAGGCCCTGAAAGAGAAGTGAAAGGGGTAAGACACTAAAATTTCATCCTAGCCACACTTAATGTATTCAAAGTGTGTTTGTTCCTTTAATCCATTCGAACACCACAGATGATTTCTTAATATACAAAAAATAGTAAGAAATTTCTCTCAGAAAACCCAACAAAACCAGTGTCAGAAAAGAAATTTCAGTCTTACTGACTAGAGCCTGCAGCTTGTTGCCTATCTACCGCTCCCTTTCAGTGATCAACTAACCAGTCTCTCAGAATGTTGTGTGTGCTGGTCTAGAGAAGAGCCTTTTATTCTACTCCATTCCTGAACACCTTTTCAACACTTTAAGTGTTAATTTAATTGTGGCCTTTGCACCAAAACTAGGTCACAATTAATAGTCACTTGTCTCTTTTAAAATCTCTCAGTAATTGTTTCTAAGGGAGAAGTGACCATGCTCAGTAAGCTATGCTCTTCTGGGAAGCATGGGTTTGAATCACACAGGAAAGGAAAGGAAAGGAAAGATCCAAACATAACCTGTGGTTAATAGACATTTACTGTAGTTTTGGGCTCTCGGGAAGTCAGGCTTATAAAACTATAAAAGTCTCTCTAAAGCTGCGTATTCATCACCACGAATTCTCAAGAATATGCTATCTTAACAACTTTATATTCATTCATCTATATGTATGTGATAGATGTTGGTGCAACATACTTACCCAGAAAGAGAAGCCATGGCAGACCAAATTAGCGATTTTTCCAAGGCCAACTTGAATTTGTGAATTTATTGGGGTTACTAAGAGCATGAATGAAGGTTACTTACAGGACCCAGCATGTCATTTAAAAAGCAATTGCATCATTGAAAAACTCTTACAATGAGGACACTAAGAGCGACTTACATAGATCTAATCTACATGGGAAGTAGAAAGTAGAAAAAGACAAGATCTCCTGAGTAAATTGGGAGCATGGGCACCTTGGGGGAGGGTTGAAGAGGGAGAGGAGAGGCAGGTAGGGGAGCAGAGAAAAATGTAGAGCTCGATAAAAATCAATAAAAAAAAAAGAAAAGAAAAGCTCCTCCTGGCACAGGTGAGTCTCACAGAAGCTGTAACCCTGGAGCTCTCAGTGTAGTTTGTAGGCAGCTGTGCAAGTCTGGGGGATCTCTCAGAACTCAGCTGCTGGAGTCTCATTCCCTAAATTGTCCAGCTAAGTAGGGGCCACCAGGAATTGGGCAAGTTCCTGTTTCCCCAACTTGTGGTCTTTTGTTTACCTCCTAAGTCTAAAGAGCCTTCCTCTCCTTCCCAGAGGGATGTTAATTGTGAGAAAACAGCTATACAACAGTGTCCATATATGTAAGTGCGCATGTGTATGTACAAGCAGGTACAAGATGCTTGTGTGCACATACAGAGGCTAGAAGAGAGTGGAGGGTATGGTTCTTCACCTGATCCTTTGAGCAGGACCCCTCTGTGAATTGGGGGCTTCCATTTTCTCAGGTAGTTCGGGAGGCAGCAAGCCCCAGAAATCCTCTTGTTTTTATCCTGTCAGAGTTGGGGTTACAGGTGTTCTGTGGGTGCCTATGTAGATGGAAGTTTCTATCCCGCCTAGTTCCGTAGCCATTCAGTCCCAAACAAACACACAGGCTTATACTAAGTATAAACTGTTTGGCTTATTAGCTCAGACTTATTTTTTACTAGCTCTTACAACTTAAATTAACCCATAATTCTTGTTTATGTTAGTCTTGTGGCTTGGTACATTTTTATCAGTGAGGCATTCTCATCTTGCTTCCTCTGTGTCTGGCTGGTGACTGTGTCTGACTGGTGACTGTCTTTTCCTTTCCTCTTCCCAGAATTTTCTTTGTCAGTTTGGCCCACCTATACTTCCTGCCTGGATACTGGCCAATCAGCATTTTATTACACTAATACGAGTGACAAATCTTTACGTGTACAAGAGCATTCTCCCACAGCATTAATCCACTTGCTGTGTCAGTGCTGGAATCTGAATTCCAGTCTGATGACATTGTAGCAAGACATTTAGAATGAACCACCTGTCCAGCTGTGACTTCTTTCACTGAAATAATCAGTTTCCAGCGGACAAGAGGAGAGTCAGAGAAAGAAAACAGATAGGAATAAGGAAAAGAGAAATAAGATGGATAAAATTAAATTGAAAATAGAATCAGGTTAAGAGACAGACCACACTGCAGTGAAGGATGAGCAGGTACTACACAGGAAAATTCTGCATTCTCAGGTGACTGATAGTAGTTCCTTTTTGTGTTTAAAAGTATGAAATCTGTGAGTTTTGTACTCTAAGTCATAAAATACTCTTGTATCTTGCTGTCTCAGGTTATCCCAAAATAAGTTAAAAGGGAATAGGTTTTAATTTAGCTGCTTTACAGTGTTTTTTAATGGACAACTAGAAAAGCAAAGTTAAAGTTCTGATAGTCCTATAAAATGTTAACTTGCAATACAGAGATATAAATTATATATCTTACCTTATTAACACTTGCCAATCAAGTTAATAATAGCCAGAAGTGAGTGTGTTATTTTAAAAATATTCTGTCTTTCTTACTTTCCATTCCTCTTGCCTTTCTAAGGAGGGAAAATTGATGCGCGCAGTTTGGACAGCATTCTCGGGAAGATGCAAATTAAGCTCTCAGAGAAAGAACTCGAGAAAATGGCAGACCAGCTTGCAGGTGAGTGTCACAGAAACGAGTCCTGTTGAAGAATCTGGATCTGTGCAGTGAGTATGGGCTTTCCAGCAACAGTGTCTTCTGTTACAAAAAGTCATTTGCAGAATTTAGGGAAGCATTTATTACTAATACGATGGTGAATCTTAGTTTTCATTTTAACAGAGATCTTCAGGAATAACAAGAAAGCAGAATAATAAAAAAAAAAGAAAGCAGAATAAAACTAACTCTAGTTCATTGTTTAACACTTTTCTTTAGAAAAAAACCTTCATTTCCTATATCCTGAAAATGTTCAGATTTATTTGTTTATCTTTATATGTGTTGTGTGTGCTCATGTGTGTGTAGGCTTGAGTGTGTGTGTAGATATGGTGTTTATGTTTGCATTTGCTTGTGGCAACCAGAGGAAACTTGGGTATCGTTCTTCAGGTGCTGGGCACCTTATTTGTTTTAGGATACTTAAGAACATTGTTTTTACATTTATTTATGTTATGTATATGGTTTTTGCCTGCATGTATGTGTGTGCCGACGGAGATTGGGTGAGAGCATCAGATCCTCTGGAACTGAACTTACTAGAGCTTCCCTGTGGGTACTGGGCACAAAGGCCAGTCCCCTGCAAGAGCATAAAAAACTCTTAACGGCTGAGCCATCTCTGCAACCCTTCACCTTAGGTTTCCAGGCAGGTCTTTCACTGGGCTGGAGCCTGCTGGGTAAACCAAGCTGGATGGCCCTGAGCCCCAGGGATCTGCTTGTCTGCACCTCCCCAGTGCTGGATTACAAGAGTACACGTCATGCCTTTTATGTGTGTCTTGGGGATCGAACTCGGGTCCTCATGCTTGCATGGCAAATGTTCGATGGACTGAGTTCTCTTCAACTATGCCTTCTTCTATTATATATCTTAATTTATGTCTTATATTTCTCTAATTGACCTTAGACATCAATGCAATTGATAGAAACAAATTTTTTTTCCTATTTTTTTTGATATTTATTAAGCTCTACATTTTTCTCTGTTCCCCTCCCTACCTCTTCCCTTCCCCTTCAACTCTCCCCCAATATCCCCATGTTCCCAATTTATTCAGGAGATGTGTCATTTTCTACTTTCTACCTCCCATGTTGATTATATCTATGCAAGTCTGTCTTAGTGTCCTCATAGTTGTCTAAGTAAAATACATTCAATATATTATGAAATATTTGGTCTTTTGGCAGTTTTTATTAGATTATCTTTTAGAACAAGCATTATGTTGGTAAATCGCCATGGACTCCTTACATTTGTTGAAAGCTGAATCTGGGGACTGAGCGGACAGTGCCCTTGTCTCAGACCCTAGCATGTTTAGTTCAGACGTTCTGTAAAATTCCTTGTCCTGGGGAAGGCTGGCCCACTAATTGACAAGCAGAAAGAAAAACCACAAATAGCTAAGGTCTTAAAAACATAACACCTTTGAGAAGGCCTAGAAGACATTGTCTAGGGATTTTCAAAAGATGCTAGAATTGTTTATCCCATGACACAAACATGCCTGTGGTTGGCCTGTACACACAGTGACCATCCATGGAGAGACTTTTCTGCTCAGCATCTCTCCATTGGAAACTCCTGCGTGAGAGCTTTACCAGGGCTTGCTCTGGTGAACATCTGTGAGATGTTTGCACATGATTTGATGATATGACCTTTTCTTGCTTTCCCAACCAGGCAACTCTGTCACTTCTGATAGTTGCTGTAAGTGCCCGATTTGATGGCGCTTTTCTATCTCTCTCTCTGCTTCTATTTATGTGCTACTTGATATTTGTTCTTTTACATTTGCTTGTGATATACCTAACAAACTTGTTCATTTGAAACTAAAAGCATGACTCTTATAGGTCATTCTTCACACATCTTTGGATTGTCAGATAACTTGATATGTTCTTACCTATTTACATGTTCATTGTCAGATATATGTATTCCAGATATTTTTCTAAGACTGTGGTTTGCTAATGCATTTCTCTAATCTTGCCTTTAATAAAAAATTTAATTTTGATAATGTCCATCTTATTAGTCTTTGTAAGTAGTGAATTTTTTATTTTACTGAAAAATACTGTTGTCTATGTCAGAGTCACACAACTGACCCGTGTTTTTTCTAGATATTTTCTAATCATATATGTTACGTTTAATTGTATGATCTATTTTGAGTTAATTTTCTGTGAAATAAAAGATAGTAGTTGATGTTTTATTAGTAGATGCCCACTAATTTTAGGACTGATTCTTAAAAGGAATTTCCTGCCGTCATTAAAATAACTTGAACTATTAATCAAAATATGACTCAGTTTCTGAATATTCTGTTCCATAAAACTGTCCATCACTGTGTCAGCTCCCGTATATTAGAGTGAGTCTTCTCCATC
>NW_004949146.1:1392310-1400077 GCF_000317375.1 Microtus ochrogaster
ATCTCTGTGTCAGCTCCCGTACTCTAGAGTGAGTCTTCTCTTATCTCTGTGTCAGCTCCCGTACTCTAGAGTGAGTCTTCTCAGAGCTGTTCTGTGTTTTCAGGATTCCTTCACTCTTCTATTTCCTGAGCATCTCCACTTAAGTTTTTAGTATGACTATCAATTTCTTCAACAGAAACGATGTAATTTTGATATAAATAATATTGTACTGTAGACTCATTTTGAGGAAATAGAGTCACAGTGTTGATCTCTCTCTCTCTCTCTCTCTCTCTCTCTCTCTCTCTCTCTCTCTCTCTGTATTTGGGAACAATAGACAATAAGTATGATATCTTAGCAATAAACATAATGCCCTTTTCTCTTTGTGGAGGGCTTTTATTTCTTTAAACAGTGTTTTATAACTTTTAGCGCAGAAGACTTGGGCATTTCCTGTGAGCTTTACTTATATCTTGTTATAACATCTTCTAGTTGTTCACTGTTAGCATCCAGTAGCAAACTGACTTTTGTGTGAGCCTTGCATACCACACTTTGTTAAATTTACTTAGGAGTTGAAATAGTGTTTTATAGATGCTGCAGGGTTTCCTGCTGCAAATGATGACATTTTTCACATCCTCCCTCCCAATATCGCAGTCCTTTGCTGTGTTCTGCCTATCCTCTTCTTGCCTTGCCTGCATTTCTAGAGCAGTGTCAAAGAACAGATACAGTAGTAGGTCATCTTTGTCTTGTTCCTTAATCTGAGGGGAGAGGAGTTTAATATTTTATGTTATTATATTAGCTACCATATTTTAGTTGTGATAATACCTGTTTCTAAATTCAGCTAATGTTTTTACAATAATGTTTTAATTATCTGTCTCTCAATTATGACTTTTCCTATAGCTAAAGAAAAGATTGACGTCAATGAATTAATGGATATGATAAAAGCTGGAAAAGGTTAGTGAGAAAATACTATGAGTCTAAAATCTTGTTTCTCCACCCTAAATTTAATATACTGAGTTATCCAGTCATCTATTATTCTTTTTAACGTTTGTATTATAAAAAGTCATATCTAAATGTCTCAGGGCCTGGCTTATAGCTCTCCTTTAAAAGAAAGTTCAACTGCATTATGCAAAACTCTTCAGACTGTCTGCTCTGTCAATCACTGACCCAGTGATTAGCCAAATACTGCCTGTTCTGGGTTTAGAGACCAGTGATCGGGCATCTTCAGGATTGGCTGGGAAGAATGCAAAAATACATTGAATGGAAATAGATTAAAGAGAAGAAATGAAAGAAATCCGAGATAGGAAGAATGTTAAGAGGGATAAGACAGATGAATGGGTGGAGAGGCCCCATAGAAGGGTTTTCCATTTTATAATTGTATTGTTTATCTGCTATTATGTCATAAATATTGGGGAGAAATCGTACTGCCTGTCATTCTGAATTATGGCTTTTAAGATGTCTCAGTGAATCGCTTGCAACATGATTTGTGCCTTTCACACAGATATTCCAGAATTCTACCAAAAGAAATTGGCCGATAGTGAGGAAGCCATTGAAGGTGAGTAGTGGGTGCATTTGAGATCATCACGTTTTTTGTTTGTACAACTTTCTAATAATCAGGTCGTGATTTCTGCCACCCTTGTCTGTATTCTGATACCTTGTATACATTTCTTCTAAAACTCTGCATGGAGTTTTGCAGATAGTTGTGTGTGTTCTGTAGTAAATGGAGAGAAAGTAATTTGATACCATGTTGTTTTTTTTTATAAATGAATTAAATAAAAACTTTGCATGTGAATTCCTAAGCAGACAACAAAAACCAGGTCAGGAAAGTTATTCTGGCTGTCATTCTGGTGTTGCTGTCCCTTGGCACAGCTGAACTTCTCTGGGTCTTGGACTTTGTGGGTTAGGATCACTAGAAGGCTCTGTACATGGTGCCTTTAAGTAAGATTGTAACTAAAGTTTGCTTACATTTTTTTCTATAGAAGAAGATGTTGATATTCATAAACTGGACTCCATTTTGAAAAGTATGGGTGTGAAACTTTCAGAAAATCAAATGAGGGACCTAAAGAAAAATCTGCAGGTCGATGGTGAGATATAGTTAAATAGCTGTGACCATTTGATATTGTTAACTTTTTCTCAAGAATCTCTGAAGTTCTTTTTCTCAATAAGTAATTACTTAAACAAGCATATGACAATAAGTTCTATCTCTGGATATTAAAAATTACACTTCAGCATCTTCTCTTATCTCATTGATGACATGATTGTATCTACTATTGTACTGAAGAGTTGGGGAAAGGATAATTATAAGGATGTTCCACGGGGTAGACATAAATAGAAACAATTTATTTTATCTTTTTGGTTTTTTTGAGACAAGGTTTCTCTGAAGCTTTGGAACCTGTCCTGGAACTAGCTCTCGTAGACCAGGCTGGCCTCGATCTCACAGAGATCTGCCTGCCTCTGCCTCCCCAGTACTGGGATTAAAGGAATGCACCACCACCGCCTGGCAATAGAAACAATTTAAATCCAGAAAATTTGAAGAAGATGGACATCCTGACCACAGCTTCCCCTCCCTCCTCTCCTCCTATACCCTCCTCTTCATTTCCCTTCTGCCCTCCCTCTTATCCACTCCTCCTCAGTTTCTATTCAGAAAAGGGCAGGCTTCCGTGGATAGCAACAAAACATGGCATATCAAGTTGCAATAAGACTAAGCACCTCCCCTTGTATTAAGTCTGGGCAAGGTGACCCAAAAGCCAACAAAAGAGTTAGAGATAGTCTTTGTTCCCAGTGTTAGGAGTCCCACAAGATGACCAAGCTACACAACTGTCCCTTAAAAACAGAGGGACTAGGTCAGTCCCATGGAGGCTCCCTGGTTGTCATTTCGGACTCTGTGAGTTCCTATGAGCCAAGGTTAGTTGATTCTATGGGTTATGAGAGTGGCCTGTAGTTTTCACATGGGCTCTGAGATCCAAATCATATTCTTTGTGTTTGTAAAGCAAGCACTTTACCCATGGAGCCACTGCTGTAGCCCTTACACTCTTTTTAAAAAAAGCATTCGTTGTATACTTTATTACATTTGAAGCAGCATTTTTTTATGGATCCCTGGCTGGCTTAAGATTCTCTCTGTAGGCTAGATTGGCCTCAAACTTGCAAGTGATCCTCATGACTCTGTCTCCCAAATATTTGGAATATCGGCATGCACCACTACACTGACCTTCCAATATATATATATTTTTTGGTCAGGAAAGGAACTGAAAGTCTTTGTCTGAACTTTGGACTTTCATGTATAAAGGAAGAGATTTAGATATTTTTCTCTTAGTAAATATATATATATATATATTCATAATCCTGTTATTTTTAATACTGTTGTTACTTTGAAAACAGAATAATAAAAATTTAAAAAACAATAATAGAGACAGATTACATACCTAATTATTTTTATTTAAGTTTTTTACATTTTCCAGGATCCTGTCTTTGTTACTATGTATTAGAAATACTTTATTCCATTTTTATCCTTTACTCTTGGTATCCTGATGAATAAAAGTTCTTAATTTACAGTAGCAAAGTTTAATTGGTATATTATGCTATTCCTTTTTGATGAAGTCTTCTCTACTCCGAAGCTTTTCTCATATGTTTTCCTCTTAAAATCTTTATAATTTGACATCACCTCATAGATGTCCCTGGAATTAGTGACTACAAAGTATGATAATAGTCTTACATAATTTTTTGCATGTATATCCAATTGGGTCAGATGTGGTGCTGTGTTACTGTAATCCCAACTCTAGCAGAGTTGGGGCAAGAGGCTTGTGTGCTCAAGGCCAGCTTGGAAGACACTGAAAGAACATGCTTGACTTTGTCTTATTCTTTAGGGATTTCTCTTACTTAAAAGTTTAGAAAAATTTGGTTGGCATATTTATACAATTAATGAGATAACAATGTGATGCTTTGCTCCACACATTGAGTAGTGATCAACTAGTATCATGTCCAGCTTGCACGCGCATGCAAACACACACCTAAGGCTCAGACTGTCTTTGTTGATATACGCATATCACCTCTGTTATGTATTAAATAACCATAAACAAATGAGAATCATTCAGTCTTGTTTATTCTCAGTCTGGAGGTTTAGCCCTTTAGGATTGCAGGAGGCAGCTGTACATCTTTGGCTTTGTTCACTTTGCTGCATAACACCATCAGCATAAAAGACCAAATTGGGATCCAGAAAATGCCATCAGAACATATTTACGGTGTTCTTTCCTTTCTGGGCTCCTGAGTTCTGTTAGATTTGGGGACAGTCATTCCTACGTCCTTGTCCACTCTTGGTTGCTTGGGAGGAGACGTTTTGACCATTTTATTCAATGTTGTAGTTTCTGCAGAATGTTTGATCTACTCATCATTAGAAACAGAATTCAATATGGATTTTAATTAGCAATAGAGGCACCTAATCGGGAAGTTCAGAAAGCTAAACTGAGCTCTGCCCATCATCACCGCTAGCTGATTTACTTTAGCCGTTGTTGTAGGTGATTTGGCAGTTGCTCACCCATGTAGAGCATTTCAGTTCTAATTCCATACCATTATTGACCCTACCTCCTATATATGAACAGGCTACTGAGACTTGATTTTCTCGTGAGATTTATAATCATAATACACAGTAATATTAATGTCACATGACAGCATCAATGATTTTCCTTATATTCTCTTTTTCCTAAGAATGGACTCCTGATTCCAAAAGTTTGGATAGTCTTTTACAAAGTATGGGACTCACCCTTTCAAAACAGGAAATTAATGACCTGCTACAAAATCTGCCAGTTGGAGGTAAACATTTAAGATAGATTTAGATTTTTTCATAGAATATGTACTTCCATAAAAGGATCTTTGAACACTGGCCATTAACATTAAGAAGACACAAAATACGAAAGAAAATTTGGTCCAAAATGAGTGTGTTTTTTGATTCTTGACCTTTTCTAACTTTATTTTATTTTGGGTGGGAGTGTGATCAATGTCACTGCTAGACTTTATTAGAAAAACACAGTGTTATTGAAGAAGTGGAGGGATATATGCAGGATGAAAGGGCTTTTGGTAAAGTAAAAGGGGGTTTGGGAAACAGAAAAAGAGAACATAGTCAGAAGTGAGGAATTTTTAAATAGCATTTTTGCTATGAGTTCCCATTATATTTTTCAGAGACATTTAAGGAACAGAAGGGTTGAGGAGATGTAGGAGATGTTAGAGTCATTTCTTACATGAGATGAACAGAGTGCACCAAGTGTCTCATCAGGACCCTGGGACCAGGCCTGAACGAATAGTGCCCTCCTCTCTGCTCATGCTTTACTTTGCATTCTCTTTCCTAAGGGAAACTCCATGGTCCAAAGACTATGTTCCCAGACACCTAATCTCCTTTGGTGAGCTAAAGTCTAAAATTTAATTGAATTAGGGGTAAATTAACTACCAAACCAAATAAGTGAAAGTTAAATACGTTAACCTGAGAGCTTTTCAGTAGGGGCTCTCTACAAAACATAACCCAACCTATAATCTCAGACACATCAATGCTCACTCATGTTATCTGATTCTGTCACTGTAAAGGATAAACAGTGTTCTTTAGAATGTATTTTTGTTTATTCTTTTGTTTTTATTGCTTTCAACCTACCAGACAGAATATGTCTCATTTAATTATGTCCTTCACTTGCAGTGAGAGATACAATCACTAGACAAACACAGTCTTGATGGTGGCTCCATCAATTTCTAAAGCAGCAAATTATTTTTAAACTCATAGGTCTGCCTTAAATTATGATAGAGTTGGTTTTTCTCAAACTATCAACATGAACTGGATTATGAGGAAAACTATATGTCTATTTTGTGGAAACATCCTTGCCTTTGATTCTAATTCATTTTCAAACAATTTAAGGTCAGCCAAGTGCATATGAGAAAAGATTATTATTAGATAATCTTCTTCTTCTAAATCAACAATAGAGTTTAAATTTTTCTTCTAAATCAACGATAGAGTTTAAATTTAACATTCTACTTACTGTGACCTAACCATCCGAGGTGTTACTAGGATGGCGTGAGGCAAAGTGTGTGTACTGAAGCCTCCTGACACACGGGGTGTGAGATGAAGGGTGTGTACTGAAGCCTCCTGAAATACAGGCTCAAGCCTAGATCCACAATGAAGTTAGAGGCACAAAAGGACCTTGACCGCCACATTTGTAGTAAAATTTAGCACATCAAAGAGATATAATTTATGAGAGAAGACCACCTGTATCTGAAATGTGCCTGCCCAGACATACATTCATATAAAGTAGCCCCACACTTAGTGGTTTTACCTCCTTATGTCTGAACACTGCCAGTGACTCAGGGAAACACGTTTTTCACTTTCCTGACCTCACTGGCTCTGCTGTAGATATAACTTGTAGACTATTCTGTGTTAGTAGGTCCAGGAAGGAAAAAAGGATTTGTTTGACCCAGGTTTAACCACCTATGAGCAATATATAAATCTACATATAACAATATGTTTTTCTTTTTTTTAACAATATGTTTTTCTTAACATGTATTTCTGTTACTTGTATATGCATATAATATGTGTGCCAATATTGTAATTTGATTTTGAATAAATTATTTCATGCTTTTGCTAATTTAGTAAATATTTATTGAATTATCTACAATCTGCATTTAAAATTTTTCATGGTATAAAAAATGTTTTACATAATACTATAATATATCACTTGCAATTTCAAGTAACTTACCAATATTGAAGATATTTAGTTTTTTTTCTTGTGATAAAATATAACATATGAAATATGAAAGATCATCTACTTGTAACATAATTTTTTTCTTTCGTGTATTTTATGCTAATATCTTTTCATGGCTGGTTTTTATAAATTTCCATGGACTATGCATTGTGATAATATGCTGATCATTAGAATAGAAAGATTGGCTTCAAAATGATAAGTATTTTACTCACATAAATCAAGTTATCTAATCAAGTTACTCAGATCTCAGTAGAGTGAAAGATAATCTAGATTAAACAATCATGAATGGTAAACTCAGCTTTAAATTACGTTCTTTTTTAGAATTAAAAAAAAGTTGATTCTCCAAAGTCTAAGAATTCAATAAAAAAGAATTCACTTTAAGCTGTACATATTTATTGTTAGAATTTCACTTTCCCTTATGATGGTGTATAAAGACCAATGTTTTAAGAAGCATGTCTATATGTAGTGTGTTTATGCCATGTTAAGTCATCCTTTGTGTTCTCTGGGGAGAACACAGGCTAACATTCAGTTGCTAATAAATGCTTTTGAATTTCTTTAATGTTTCAAATTTCTAAATGAATGTTACATATACATTTTCTTACAGTTCAGGGGAAAGTGGAAGCAGACAAGTTTATGGATGAAGAAAAAGCTTTTATTAGTAAGTAAACTACTCTTTAAATGTCTTTGCTGATGGATGATGGGAAATGTTTGACAAGGAAGGCTGTGGACAGGCTGGATTAGCAGACACGATGGTCTCGATTCTTCCTCCCTCACCTTTTCATTAGCTGCCCTTCCCCTCCGCCAGCATTTGCTTATTTGCTGAAATCTTTCTATTGTTTTCTAGGGTTTGAACATAATCCAAATAGCTTTCCTTGTTTGCTCATCTTTTGAGAGTTTCTGTGGAGAGATGGTCCACAACTCCACTGATCTGTGGGGAGATGGTCCACGGTGTTCTGTACTCCAGTGTTCAGTGGAGAGATAGTCCACGGTGTTCTCTACTCCAGTGTTCAGTGGAGAGATGGTCCACGGTGTTCTGTACTCCAGTGTTCAGTGGAGAGAT
>NW_004949146.1:1400177-1401462 GCF_000317375.1 Microtus ochrogaster
GTGTTCTCTACTCCAGTGTTCAGTGGAGAGATGGTCCACGGTGTTCTGTACTCCAGTGTTCAGTGGAGAGATGGTCCACAGTGTTCTCTCCTCCAGTGTTCAGTGGACAGATGGTCCACGGTGTTCTCTACTCCAGTGACCTGTGGAGAGATGGTCCACGGTGTTCTCTCCTCCAGTGACCTGTGGAGAGATGGTCCACGGTGTTCTCTCCTCCACAGTTTGTGCAGTAGAATAGTTATGGAGTAGAGAATCTTTCAACAGATTATTTTCCACTGAAACCTCTGTAATGTTTTCTTAACCAATACAAATACACTCTAGCTTTCCACCTTTATGTGACAAAACACTTGACAAGAGTTTAGATCTTTAAAAACTCAGTTAAATTCTCTGTTAGTATGGCAGTTTGAATAAGAAAGTGCCAATATTTATTTAAAAACAGTGAGTAGAAAAATTCAACATTGGACAGGGTCAAATTATTAGTGACACTATAAAGTAAAAATCATATTATTCAGGTCAAAAGATAATACATACAATAAATGGTGGTGGAGTACATAAATTTCCCATTTACAATTGAATATGTTGACTAATTATTAAAACAAATTGCTTTTCTTTGGGGAAGACTTGAACCAAGGAATAAAAGTGTTTTTTTTGACAGGCTGGAGAGATGGCTTAGGTGTTAAAAGCTAGTCTCACAATCAGAAAAAGGTTTTGTGGCTTTTTGTTTTCTCTGGAGACAGGGTTTCATGTAGACTAGGCTATCCTCAACCCATTGTGCAGCTGAGGTAAGCCTTGAACTCCTGGTCCTCTTGCCTTTCTACCTCCTAAGTGCGGGGAAAACAGATGTATACCACCTCCACACATGAAGATCCTTGTTTATTAATATTAAAGGATGTATTCTATTTGTGATTCCCCATAGCTCTATGTAGATAAATGAGGGGTTTTTTTTGTTTTGTTTTTTTCCCTTAGGGATGATGTGTTGTCAGAAAGTGAATTTTTCACCATTTTGTGAAATGATTACTCTCTAATATTAGTGATTGTATGTTTTCTTTTTTTTATTGAAAAAAAATTTCCACCTCCTCCCAGCCTCCCACTCCTCTCCCTCTCCCCCCACTCCTCTCCCCCTCCCTCTATTCATCTCCCCCTCCCTCTCCAGTCTGAAGAGCAGTCAGGGTTCCCTGCCCTGTGGGAAGTCCAAAGTCCTCCCTTCTCCATCCTGGTCTAGGAAGGTGAACATCCAAACTGGCTAGGCTCCCACAAAGCCAGAACATGAAGTAGGATCAAAACCCAG
>NW_004949146.1:1402277-1416152 GCF_000317375.1 Microtus ochrogaster
CTGAGTAGTACTCTAATGTGTATATATTCCACACTTTCTTCATCCATTCTTCCATTGAAGGACATCTAGGTTGTTTCCAGGTTCTGACTATTACAAATAATGCTGCGTGATTGTATGTTTTCAAAGGGAAAAGGATTCATAGCGATGACATGAAGGGAGTTCTGGGAGACATGAGGATTGAGGTCACTGATGAAGAGCTCAGGAGCCTCCAGGACTCGCTGCCTTTTGATGGTGAGCTCTAGAAACACTTCTCAGATCACCAGAGAGCTTCCCTGCAGAACCTGTGAATAGATTCTAGATTTGTGCTTATTCCTGCAGAAAACTGCTAGAAATAGTTAGAAAAGTCAGGATATTTTTGCTTAAATATAGTAAGGAGGCCACTGGTTAGTTCCCGGCCGCTTAGCCCTGAAACAATCACACAGAAACTATTATTTAAATCACTGCTTGGCCCATTGGCTCTAGCTTCTTATTGGCTAACTCTTACATCTTAATTTAACCCATCTCCATTAATCTGTGTATCACCATGAGATTGTGGCCTACCAGCAAAGTTTCAGCATATCTGTCTGTCTCCGGTGGCAGCTCCATGACTTCTCTTTTGACTCTGCCTTCCTCCTCCCAGCATTCAGTTTAGTTTCTGCCTGCCTAGCTCTGTTCCCCTATAGATCTGCTAAAGGCCCAAAGCAGTTCCTTTATTAACTAATGATATTCACAGCATACAGAAGGGAATCCCACATCACTTAGATTTGTGCGTCATCCACCATACCCTTCAGTCATATGCTTTGTCATCTGAATGCGGGAAACAGTCCCCTTTCAGACAATGGCAGCAATGGACCCTAAGCAGACAAAGGAAGCTGTGGCTATGAATAAGAGAAAGAAAGGGCAGGAGAGGGAAGAAGGGGAGGAGGAGAGGGAACAAGAAGATTAGGAGGGGAGGGAGAGCAAGAGGAGAAGGTGAAGAAGGAGAGGAAGGTGAGCGTGAACATGATAGTGCTTCTCTCAGCTGCCAATCCCTCAGTTCTCAAAATTCTGTACATGTGCATATATATGTATGTGTATATATGTGTGTGTCACAGTTTTCTTTCCTATTACTCTATTTTATTATGATGAGATCGAACACACTCATATAATTAAACTTAGATATCTTACTGAAATAATGAAAGAGTTGAGCTCACATCTCCATTCTAACATGGTTTCTTCCTTTTTTAAAAATAAAGCATGGAATCAAACTGGACTCTCTGAACGTGGCAGACAATGAGGGCTGACTGAGAAGCCAAGGACAATGGCACTGGGTTTTGATCTTACTGCGTGTACTGGCTTTAAGGGAGCCTAGTCTGTTTGGATGCACACCTTCCTAGACCTGGATGGAGGGGGGAGGACCTTGGACTTCCCACAGGGCAGGGAACCCTGACTGCTCTTTGTACTGGAGAGAGAAGGGAAGGGGGATGGGAGGAGGGAGAGGGAAATGGGAGGTGAGGAGGAGGCAGAAATTTTTAATAAAAAAAGAAAGACAGGCAGCTGTCATGTCCTTAAGTCTGTTAAATAAAGGAAAAATGAACAAAAAAAAATAGCTTCCAGCAATGAATTTCCAAGCAGAATGTTAGATGGTGTGCCGTCTGTGAAAGGTACGTGAGGAGCATGGTAAGAAAAGCAGAATCGTCTGAATCTTTAAGGAATGAGAGTCTTATCTTTATTCCGTGGTCCAGATTGTCTATTCAGTTATTTCCAGCATGTTCTTATAAGTACTGTCTAGATCACAGCCTTGCACAGAGACACCCATTCTCCACCACACACAAAATACTTCTGCACTGGGCATGGTCATGTTCACCAAACACATCGAGCATTTAGGAGACAGAGGCAGGGGTCATGAGTTCACAGCCAGACTGGGTCCTACCTCCAAAAACATAAACCAACAACAAAAAAGCCACTTCAGCCTGGTCTATACAGTAGCTCCAGGCCAGCCAGGGCTGCATAGTAACACCTTGCTAAAATAAAACAACAATCCCAAAAACCTAGTCCAGCCACTGTACAGCTTCTAACTAATGTCACTCTAATTACCTCTGCAATCAACACTGATTATTTCAAGATGTGCCATATAATCAATACTCTCCCTTGCACCTTTTAAAACCTCAGTTGCCCCAACCTTCTTACATATATCTAATGCTGTACTATAAAAGCTGGTCACAGTGACCTGTAAACCAGCACACACTTCATGAAACAGATTCCCAGATGTCATTTCGTGAATTATTTATAAGGCAGGTATCTGACTATGGGAAGATTGAGGAAGATAATTCCATTCTGATTCACACACAGAGGACAACTTGTGGTGGAGGATTGGTTCTCTCCTTCCACATGTTGGTTCCAGAGATTAAATTTAGGCCCTCAGACTTGGACACAAGTGTCTTTACCCAATGACCCATGTCGCTGTCCTGTTTCTGGTTTTTATATTGGTTATTAAATGCTTTTATACGGAATAAATGGAAGTTAAAACGAGAAAGTCTTCTCCATTTAAGTGCATTTTCTCTCTGTCTTCATTACAGTAACAGCTAACCGTTTCAAATCAGATTGCACACATGCAAAAATACACTTCTTGTGTCTCAAATTCATTTTCTATCCTTGTGTATTTTCTAAGGAGGAGAAGTTAAGCTTGATAATTTGGACAATGTCCTGAAAAACCTGGGAGTGAAGCTCACGCCAAAGGAGCAAGAAAGATTAATGGAGTATCTGCCATCTAGTTGTAAGTCCCTTTGTGTCTTAGAGAAGAGCATTGCACATGCAAAGCTAGGCAGAAACTACTATTCATGTGACCACAGCTTCTTCACGGGACTGTAGGTGCCACAGTCACATGCTGAGATAGAGAACCTTCCACCCTCTGGGCCGCCTCAGCCCTCTGTTAGATGTTAGTGCTGCAACACAAATGAGCACAGGTGTTTTCACAGCTGGAAGCAGCCTTGCCAGGACCAGAATAGAAGCCATAATCCGACACTAGTTATTAGTAATCCTCCAAATGTTGTCCTGGGGCCACTAATCATTCCACTCCCATTTCACAGTATTTTATACACAATATTTAGACTCACATTTTCATGAGCATCCTCTTGCTGTTTGCTGGAAACTCGGTTCTTTAGCTTCAGCCCAGAATCTTCCCTAATTGAAAAAACAAACAGAACCAGATTTCTAGTGTATTTTGTCTGTAAAGAATTGTTTGTCTTCAGAGTGCCTCAGATCTTTAGATCTCAATTGATCATATCTAACACTTAATGTTAAACACTTTTTTGGCCTTTTGGCTAAGATCTAATGTAAGAAAAAAATCTACTATAAAATATCTCTTAATTCTACATTCTCAAAAGGGCCACATTAAATACTGAAGGCTTTCCCTCATTTTCCACTAAAATTGGACTCATTTCCCCTCCAATATGTGGAGTTTAATATAAAATCTATGGTTTATGTTCTTGAGCTCAATAAAGAGGTAAGGATGAAAGACAAAGGTGAAAAGTTAATGGATTTTGAATTATCTCTTCTTTTGTGTCTTCTGGTTTGTTTTATATGTGACATTTTGAAGTTAACACCTAATTTTGAATTTTTTTTGTAGCTCATGGAAAAATTTCATTCAATCAAGTGCTAGATGGAGTGGCAGAGGTTTTAGGTGAGAATTAATTCTAATTATTGTCCCTTGTGCTATACTAAATTACATCCTGAGGCTCTCTTCTGTTATGTCTTTTTTTTCTATCATTTTACCATCTCAGTTCAGAAAATATTTAATTATCTTAAATACCAACTGGCAAGCTACAACTCTTAGGCCAAATAATTTGGGGGGAAGCATTTCCTTATACCATACCCACCTCCATTAGTTTATGTACTACTGATGGCTTCTTTCACGCTGTCATGATAAAGCTAAGTAGCTGTGATGTTGATTTCGTGTTCTGTAAAGCTTAAACTATCTACTATCTTTCATAAGGGTTTTTCTTCATTAGACAATTATGATTTACCAATGAAGTGGACAATGGAAATTATTGTCATAGTCTCTTACACTCTAAGTCGTCCTGTGAATGATAAGTTATATGAACACTCCAACTTTGGGCTTCCCATACTTAACAAATGTCCATGTGGTGCCTTGACAGACGTTCTCTGTTCTCCAAGATATACTCTACTCTAAACCTTAGTCCATATAATGTGAACCAAGGAATTTTTTTCTGGTCGCAACCGAAACTGTCGGATTTAACATTATGTAAGATAGCCCAGAGTACACAGAACAGAAAGGTTTGGCCACAGTCAAAAGGCTGTGAGCACACGATTGTATTAAACCATTTTAAGACAATACAAGAAAAAAGTGAAAATGTGATAAGTTCATGAGATTGGGGTAGAGTGCATGAAAGGACCCCTCATTCTAAATCTAGGGCAGACACTGAACCGAGCTTCGGAGTCTGTCAGCCAAATCAGCCTTCCTTGACAACACTGGTTACAAGGCCCTGAGCGTAGAGTTAAGCAAGTGGGTCTGTTGATGAATCGTATTCTGGTCAATATTTTTTTTTCTTTTTTAAATTCTCCTTTCATAAAAATGCAGAGATATGCCTGGTAAGTAATTGTAGGTTGCCAACAAATATATAAACTATGAAGCTGAAATAGCAGGTTTTCTTAATTTCTTAGTCAAATTAAATATGCTCTGGGGAAGAAGCACCTTGCACTGACCTAACTTCTTAAGTGGTCAGAACCAAAGACAACAGCATTCATAATGAAAGAGAAGTAGAACTAGGGAACTGGATCAATTATCCATGGCCTTGGAAACAACGTAGAATCTCTAAACTGTGTGCCTGTGACTCTGTCCCTCAACTAAAGCTCCTGTACTGCGAGGCACAGTGTATGGCTGATCTGAGGATGTGACAGTCGTGGGCCGCTTCTTTGTGAACCTTTTGAAGCCGCTGGTTTAATAAGCAAATGTTGGTTTCCAAGCTTTAGAGATGTTCATGTCGCATATCCATTCTTGTCTCCATTCAGTATCTTTGTTTTTAAGGGGAAGAAGTTAATGTCAAAGACATAAAAGATACTCTGGAACAAATGGGAATAGAGCTCACAGACGAAGAATGCTCCTTTGTGGAGAGCATGCTTCCAATTAACGGTAAGCGTTTAGAAAACCAATATAGCTCTTAGGAAGTCACATGAAACCCTACTGGTTTGTAAGCTAATTAAAACCATACTTGTTTTCGAGAAAAATAACTTGAACAGAGGTTCCCTCCTGTAGGTGAGCAATGCTATTCCGGAAGGCATGGGTTATTAACTGAAAATCTTAGTGTTAGGTTCAGGTTCCCTCCCTGTGAATAATTGGTCAGGGAGGCCACAGAGACCCCCCCCCCCAAATACAGAATACTGCCATTGTTTGTGGTTTCCCACCTTAGCTAGGAGGTAAAGCGTTTAGGCAGAGGGACATCACAAGTTTTGCTTAATGATCTTAAAGTCCTGTAACTACTTATAGTTGAAACCTTAAAAAAAATAGACATTGCTGTGCAGTCCCATTTAGAAAGAAATCCCAGCTGTCTCTTTACAGTTTGGAACCACCCGTGACTTCAGTCATTTATCTAGAATTAGATAAAGGATGTCGATTTTTGTTTTCTTATTCCAGTGGGAAGATATTTTCAGGATTCCGTGGGCTTTTACGTAAAGGTGAATGATTGGGAAAGTCCTAGATGGGAAGCTGGAGGAATTAAAGGGAGGATAGGGAAGAACTAAGGCACCTCTGCTTCACTGCAGCAGCGTGGACGCCTGCAGTGTTCTCCCAGGGTCTAGGGAGCTGTACTCAGAACTTTTTTTGATTTGTCTTGTTTTTTGTTAGTTAGTTTGTTTTTGTCTTTTGGAAGTAGAACATCCCTTTCCTGGGGTGAATCGTGAGGTTAATGCCTGACTTCTGTCCTTGCAGCCAGTGGCATGGTGTACCAGAACAGGTTGCTGGAGGATGTGCTCTCCTCTAAAAGTAAGTGGGTGTGGAAGGCTCGTGACTGCGAGTGTCTCATGTTCTCCAGGTTCAGAACCTGCAGGACACTGATGACATTTACATAGTTTCTGCATAGATTTTACCAAATATACTCTCGAACCATTCTTTTCCTTCAAAATGCTTTTTAATTAATACTTTAGGAAATTGTACAAAGTAATGGGTCACCTACCAAGACCTCTTCATGCATGTCTCTCATTACACATTGCCTCATCCTTTCTTTCCATTGCCCGCCCTTCTACTCTGTCCTGCCCATCTGCTCCCTCCTTTTCTCAGCTTCCATATCACACATACTTCATATTTCTCAGCTCCATATCACACATACTTCATTTTTTTCCCACAGGGTTAAGATCGCCTTCTCTCTCTCCCCTTCTAGTTTCATGACCTACATACACATACACACCAACAAATACCTATATTACACACATTCATGTACACACACACACATGTGCATATGTGCACGAATATTTAGGGAAAAAGTAAGGTGAAACCAAATACTAGTAAATGTAGAGAAAACAGGAAAGACTAGTGGAGACAGCTGGAAAAAGAAAATAATCTAGAAATAGGAAAAAGGTAAAAGCCTTCAAATTAAAAAAATGTATGGATGTAACTACAAGAATATTTAAAGAATAACAAGATATGTTAAAACACAATAGAGTAAAAGCCCTGTTATGTAGTATGCAGTAATATGTAGTAACAGAAAGCTTGGAATCATAAGGGGAAAAAATAAACTACAAAAGGTATGGAACGGAATGTTAGTGAACCATCCCCTGGTCCTCAAAAGTTCAAGGCTAAGAAATGCCTTTAAAAGTGTTCCTCAAAAAAAAAAAAGTGTTCCTCATCCTTAGCAATTATGTAAATACAAATTAAAACAACTTTGAGTCCCATCTTGCCGCAGTCAGAATGCCTACAACAAAACTAACAGCAATACTGGGGAGTAGTGAGGGGAGACCCTCACTTGCCATCCGTGAGAATGCAAACTGCTACAGCCACTCTGGAAATCAGTATGGAGACGCTTCAAAGACCTAAAAATATAGAGAGGTTTTTTTTCTTTAAAAGGCACTTGATGCCACCAGTGATTGTGACAAGCTATGTAAAATAAGCAGCAAGCTTTCACACACATATGTCAGATTTTTTTAAAAAAATGTGTAAAAATGAAACAGCCCCTAGCAAACAGTGGAACTCTGTGCATCACTAGAATATGAAGTGACTGAGCACTTTCAATGACTGGGTAAACCTACATAAATTTAAATGCGTGTGTGTTTGTCTGCAGCTATTCCACTGAGGTGTGGCGGGGGTAGTGCTTACTGGGTCACTAAACCTTACACACACACACACAGAGTGTTATTGCGATCAGTACTGTTTCTCCTAACGAAAACATGGAAACAACCTAAGTATTCATCTACACAGCAGGTCACTATGTGATGGTTCACTGTTGTTAGAGAACAATAGGGAGCGAGATGAATAAAGTGTTCCATGCTTTGGTATGAACAGACATGAAACTACAGGAAGAATGCAAATGAAAGTGGCAGGAGGAATTCACAATGTGGCTCATGTAAGCTTTACAGCTGTGCAAACCAGCTCCCACATACACGTGAAACCATCTCCCACATATACATGAAAACCATCTCCCACATATATGTGAAATATCCCTAAGAATCTGAGCACACTGAAGACAGTAGATCTGTCCTAGGAAAGGGGTGGGAAAATAATGAGGATAATCTCCCTGCTTTGTTTAGGAACTGTTTGTTCCTAAAGCTGATTGGGTTCTGCAGACTTCAATCATATTATCATGAAGATATTGCAAACCTGTAATGCTTTTAATTAAAAAAAATGTCAGAAGAATGCTTCTAAATTCTTAGCTAAACTCTGGGGAAAGGACTGTGTGGTCTTTTCTGGACTGGAGGCAAGAATTCACCCTCCTATTAGATGCATTTGTGTGACTTTCGTGTTCTCATTTATGGAAGTGGTATAGGACTGCACCATAACCTTCAGCACTTAGCTATACAAGCTGATCCCACACCTTAGAAGAGCTCCAAAGTAAGGGTTTCAACTCCACATTCATACTGGCGGTCCTTGTACAACTAACCACACAGCACTGGGCCGGAGCCTGACAGCACACCATGACAGTAATGTACAGCTTGTGTTGTATTTTGTGGTCATTTGATCTTATTTATATTCCTCTCTTTTTCCAAAGATGGGATTGTGGATGTTGCTAGCATTGATATGATTTTACAAAACATGGGCATGAAACTCACAGAAATGGAGAGAGAAGATTTGATAGAGAAACTGCCTGTTGATGGTGAGCATGTAATTCTAAATTCTTGCGAAAACTTGAGAATGCGTGCGTCCATTTAGTGAACTCTGAAAAGGAATTTTCCATTAAGGAGATGACATTTATAAAAACAGACATTGAACTCGGAATAACAGAAAGTGGTATTCTTTCTTATTATTTTATTAATATATGCCAGAAACCCCTTTAATTTAAATCCAAGGGATTGCTAAAAGAGTGGCTAGAACTGTTACCAGGACTAGAAAAAAATCAGATAATTGGGGAAAAGTAACCTAAAAATGTCTGGGTGGAGTTAAGCCTGGGAAAATAGAAAATAGCAACTCAAAACTAGAGCGTATTACCATAGGAGACAAAGACTGCAGCCATATGATCATGCTTCTCACTTTCTCAGCATCAAGGGCCTTCAAACATTCAAGCAATCATATTTGGAATGCTACCTTATAATAGAGCTACATAATGTCCCACTTCACAGCCCAATAATAATGGTTTGTCCATATTATCAATCAACCTCTTTAATAATTTAGAAGCAAATTCTAAAGCACGGTTAAAGCTGAATTAGTGTTGAAGTGTAGTAGATTAAAGAAATTGCTTAAAGAATAAATTAAAGAAGCCGTTCATGAAAGAGAACATTTTGTATTATTCAGTTAATGTGAAATGTCCAGAACTGGATGCATGTGAGGTCTGAGGTGACGAAAGTGTTCCTAGATCCTGCATGGGTGTGTGGCTCTGTGCACACCAAGAACTTACAGCTAGTTTGAGCATAATTCATACACCATAAAATGAAACTGTGTAATGTGAATTACTTACACATAAGTCTTTTAAAAATGTTGATCATAACCTGAAGAAGGACGCTTAAAAGAAATCCCACACTAGCTCAGAATTGAGAATAATAGCAGAATCCTCTGCTGGAAGGGAGAACAGAAACTGGATCCCGCAGACAGAAAGGAGACCAGACACGCTTTACTTGGGCATAAATAGTGTAAGAGGCCACTCCCCAGTGGGCGGGTAACTACTGGCTGTAGAATTTCCTACAGCAATAACCTGCTTTACTTTTTAGTTAAAGGGGAATATAAGGAACAAATCTCCTCCTCTTAGGAGCTTTAGTGATCCTGTGGACAATTAATACTCTGTTCTGGTCACTTTCAGTTGTCAATAGGATGATTAATAAAACCTCACATTATTAGGGGCATGTTTGAGTTAATGATCTCAATTATCAGTTTCTGAATTACATAAACATGGGCTTAAATATTTTTATTCACAGTAGGAATACATAAAATTGTTTTGCAGAGAGCACTTCTTAGTCTTTTTTTTTTTTTTTTTTTTTTTTGCAATGAAGGAAGAAACATCTGAGATTCTAAGCTGCCTAAGTTTCCAAGCAAATTCTAGATGTGCATCAGGCTTTCATTGCAGCTCTTTCTAAATTGGTTTTACAAATAAATACTGAGCTTCTACTTTATGAAATATGTTAATCCTTGGGGTGATTATTTATTTTATATGACAAAAGAGTAACAAACTGGAGACCAAAAATGTCAACTCATTACATAAGGATATCAGTTTAAATCCATATTGAAACATTATTATTATAGCACATTCAACTTGTAAATCATGACACCTGTTCTTGACGTTGGCAGAGTTTACAGAATTAACAGTTTTCTGGGGCATAACCATCAAGCAGACTCTATGGGAGAAGGTAATTTAATATTGTCATTTACCCTTGACAGTTGCAAGAGAAATTTCCTATCTCAAAATAGATTGTGCTCTGGTGCTCATGATTTAGATTTCTAGCTCAAAAGACAGAAATCATGGGATAAAATAATAGAGTCTACAAATATTACATTTTATCTATTTCTTACTTTATTGAGTATCAATATGTACATTTATATTGGACATGTGTATTTTCTTACCAGATACTGACAAGGTTGAATTGAGAACGTTACTGAATTCGTTGAAAGCTTATACTGGTGAGTACCCACTCAGATGTGTATTAATGTTTAAAATAACTGCTCAAGTTATGCAGTTGGTATATTTTTGTCCTATGACTGTTTCAACTAATAGGTTCTCTAAAAAAAAAATCTTATTTGGAGCTTTGTCTTAGACTTTATAATAAAATTTAAATGTTTTATTTTTGAAAAGAAGATTGAAAGACCTACTTTTCATAATAATATTTACTTCACCAGGATTAAAATAACCCTAGTCTTGATGTCCATAGGAAATAACACTGCCACTGTGCAGACAGTGCTCACTTAACTAAAAATCACCCTATTAATTTCTCCTTCCAGAATTATAAATCTCTCACTCTAATTTGCTGAGAACTTTTATCCAAAAGTACTGCTCAGCTGGATTAGCCGCACACAAACTCATTACTAAGAGAATATTCCTTATATAAAATTAAGAAACGCTACCCTGTCTGTGGTTCCCCTCATGAGACTGTGTAGTTGAAGGTGATTTTCCCTGTGTACTGCTTAAAATTGAAGATGAGGTAGAACAGATGAGTTTCCTACGATCAGACATAATTAGATTATTCTCCAAATGGCCAGAGGTTAATGTTACTATTTTTCAAAAGGACAAAAGGTTGATGTCAATGATCTACCAACACTTCTGAGAGACATAGGGATTGAACTCACCGAGAGAGAAGAGGAGATGTTATTTCACTCCCTCCCCATGGATGGTGAGCCACACAAATGCCTTTTCAAGGGACTGGATGCCTAGGGGTCTTTGCATAGTTTTCTAAACTTATCTCTTCAATTATTTCCTCTAAGAAGTGCTGAAAATAAATGGGGAAAATGCATTCCCTGTCACAGAGCTTTACTCTGAGACTCACCAAGCTCTTCGATAATTCTGCCATCAGAATTGATTAATTGCTGCAGTGTGAGCCACTCAGGTGCCTGGGCTCTAAATCCACAGAGAGAGAACAAAGGGGAGGGAGTGACCAGGCCACGTAAAGGCAAGAAGGGAGCAGAGAGGAAAGAAGGGGTTGGAGATGGCATCTGCATATCTCTCCACCTGTTTTCTCACCATCTATGTTTTTGTCACTAAGAGAATTTACTTTTTAAAAATTATGTTTATTTCATAGGACATTAGGGAAGATTTAAAAGGCTTTAAAAGTTTATTTACTGGAACTAGCCAGTTGCTCAGTAACTGTGTGATTTGCTTTTCCGTGGAAGATACATTTCACTTTTTTTCCCTTATAGATGCTGGGATGGTGTATCATAACAGAATTTTGGAAGAAGTGAAGTCTATGAAAGGTTTGTGAGAAGTGGGATTGGCAGGAACATCTGCTGGAAAGCCAGCACGTGCATTTATGACAGTCAATTTATGTGCCTATGTCTCTATATTTAGATTTCCCATCTTCTACATGCAAGACTCTGATATAATCATCCATATTATATCATTACAAGATGTCCATTCTTGAACCTTTTAAAATTGCATCCTCAAATAATCACGCAAAAATCTAACTACACATAGAATGTAATATAGAAAATAATACCAGGGTTTTTTTTCTCTGTGAATTCACTCTCCAGCAATTTGGAAGGATTGTTTATTTAATTTTATTTCACTAATCAAAAAGTCTTCATTATGTTTTTATAGATCATTCCCCCTAAATCCAGTTAAAAGGGGATGAGGAAGAAAGCATGACTGTGGCTTAGCCACCTTCTTGCTGCTTCCCTCACAGAGACTAGGAAGGAAAGAGCAATGACGTCAAGTTTTGCTTCTTGGCATGTGATGAGAGAAGTCTCTTTCAGGTCGCAGCCTGACCTCCTAAAATGTCAGTTAGCAGGTCCCTTTTGGATTTTTGTGATGATGAATGTATTGTCAGTGATAATCAGGTGGAGAAAGTGGTTATTATTTTTACTATATCTCCAACTGTACCCAGTGAAGCCAAACTTGACGATTGGGATCTTGAGCTGTCGCTCTCATGTGTCACCATGACCTTGCTTCCCAGGAAGGCTTACCCAGGGTTTCCTCCTGTGCCTCATGGAGACAGCTCTACCCTTGATGTGCCCTTGCTTCATTGCACAGCTCAGTATTAAAGCTATATAACCTGAAGTGATAACACAGTCCCAAGCAATGCTTCAAGCTTAGACTTGTTCTGTTATAAATTAGACTTGATTGTAGCTGACTTGCTGAGTTAACTTTCAGTGTTCATTTACTGCTACAAATAAATGATACACTTATACATTTTTGTGCTGAAATATAAGATTAAAATCTTAGGCCTGGATATATACGTATTTTGGAACCATTAGCTATTTTCTTCAAAATAATTTTTTAAATTTCTTTCCCCAGGAGGAATGGTTAAAGTTAATAACCTAGACACTGTCCTGGGAAGTCTGGGTATTGAACTCACAGATGAAGAGCGGGAAAATCTGACAGAAAATCTGCCACTTACGGGTGAGTGTCATGTGACACAGCGGATGTCAGTGTGAATTCGTATGCCACAGGGGATAACAGTGTGAGTATCGTGTGCCACAGCGCGTGTCAGTGTGAGTGTCGTGTGCCGCAGTGCGTGTCAGTGTGAGTGTCGTGGGCCACAGTGAGTGTCAGTGTCAGTGTTATGTGCCACAGTGCGTGCCAGTGTGTCGTGTGCCGTCCAGGCTGGCCTTGAACTTACCATCTTCCTGCCTCAGCCACTCCCATCCAGAGAGAACAGTCTGGATAATCATGTAGGCATTTACAGTCTAACTGTAGAAACACCTTGTCTGGTGCGATCCCCTTGGTTAATGCCTGGTAGTTGTTTATAGCTGGGTAAAGTTTGGTTTTCTTTTCATCCCAAATCTATCAGTGAAATGAAATGCCTTTAGGTTTCAGCTTACTTGTATGATAATTATGAGTTCTGAAACAACTGTGAACTAATGGCCGCCTATTTATTTTAATCTTAACAAAAGAGTAAACTAATTTTTTATTTTAAAATGGTTTAAAATTAAAACATGTATTGTGCTTAAATAAAATCTATAGTCCAGGATGAAATGAAGAGAAGGAGGCTGAATAAGCCAGGAAACCTTGACAAATGAAAGGTGAACTGACTAGACAGAGTGAAAGTGAATCACATTGCTGTTTCACTCAGAAAGAGTAGAAATTTATTAATAATTGCCTAAACCATGTGCACATCCTGTGATTTCAGAGTAACCAGCACATCTCTAGAAAAAAATCACATGACTGTAACTACATATAATTAGTACAAATTAATTAGGACTATGTTCTTATTACCTTCCTTGAGTGAGATAACTATGTTTCCAAAAGCACTGTGCAGCTGTTTGGTTCCCAGTTAACAAGGTGTGTGTGTGTGTGTGTGTGTGTGAGAGAGAGAGAGAGAGAGAGAGAGAGAGAGAGAGAGAGAGGAGAGATTGTGTGTAGGTCAAAGGTTGATGTCAGATGTCTTCCTTAATCACTTCTCTAATTTACAAGATGCAGGTTCTCACTGGCCTAGAGCTGACCAATTAGGACTAGACTGGTTAGCCAGGGAGCTCCAGGGACCTTCCTGCCTCTTTCTCCTGAGTTCCAGGATTTCATGCTCAGGCAGCATGCTTGGCTTCTGGCATGGGTGATGGGATCTGAACTCGGGTCCTCACTCTTGTGCAGCAGGAATTTACTGGCTGGATCATCTCCC
>NW_004949146.1:1417037-1478426 GCF_000317375.1 Microtus ochrogaster
GTCTCTGTCTCCTTTCATCACCTGATGAAGGTTAATATTCAGGAGGATGCCTATATGTTTGTCTTTGGATTCACCTTCTTATTTAGCTTCTCTAGGATCGCGAATTATAGGCTCAATGTACTAGCCATAAATAAAGTACATTGAGCCTATTGTCACACATTTAATGACGTACTTAAAAGGCTTATCTAGAAATTTTACGAAGGCCTAAGGAACAGGATCTATAGTTCAAGCATTCAACCTTCTTTCGGAGTCTTTTGAGTAAAGAGTTTGTTTGTATTGAGAGGCTTTTATATAGGTTTTTTATGATGAGAGTTTAGAACATGTAGCGGCGTAAATGAATGCAGACAGATTGTAATAATATATACAGCTTTAATGGGGAAATAGACTTACAAAACCACAGGTTCCCGCGGAGAACAGGAAAGCATAAGGGGCAGCTGGGAGCATGCCCGCAATCTTTATAAGTAAAAAATATCCTCGGGGGATCCCACCCCCAGCTAGCAAGGTGATTGGCTGGGTCTCCCCTACATCTCCCCTTTTTGTCTAAATAAGATAGAGCCAAATCAAATACAACTATGTACAATAGGAACAAATAATAAATATACTAAACGTTCTATTTTAAAGAATCTAAATAATGTAGAGAGTAACTACAATTATCTAATCTTTAACTCCGTCAAAGATCTGAGAAGGGAATTAATATTATCTAACAAACGAGAGATAACCAAAATGTGTAACAATTGACAGAGACAACTGACTACCTGGGCAATCACCCAAAGTCTCGTTTGCAATGTTGAGTCAACCAGCTTTGGCTAAGGCCTAACATAACTGACATACCATTATTAAAGGCAAGGAACTTTCTTAGAACTATCCTACCCTGTCTTGGCAGGATAAGACAATCCTGTTTTATCCACTTATGGATATTTTGTATCTTTGTCAGTAGTTGAGGTATGGGCTTTTCTTAACCCAAAGGCCAGTTCTGCCAAGAAGACAAGCTCCCAGTGGAGTGTCTTTGGTGCTCAACGTTCTCTTGGGAGTAGAGTGGTGTCGCCAGGAGTGATTGTGTCTCATTGGCACAGAGTTCTAGGTTAGATTAAGAAGATTTTAGGTTAGATTAAAGGCCATTTTTTACAGCTCTTCGAAGAGGCTGAAGATTATACTATCTATACTAAATATAATCTCTATGTATCTAAAAGACCTGATTAATTCTCAATACCTATCTAACTTGAAGACTAAGAGAATAAACAACTGTGTAATATATGAAGACAATGATCTTCAACTGTAAACAATGTCATTACAGATCAAATATAAACAATGTTATTTTATAAATAATATCAGAGGTAGAAACGTACATTGTAACATGGTAGATGTATCAATACAATATAGACAAAGTTATAAGCATACAAAAATAGAGGTAGCGTTGGGTGCCAAGTGTAGCGGTGTAAATGAATGCAGACAGATTGTAATAATATATACAGCTTTATTGGGGAAATAGACTTAAAGAACCACAGGTTCCCGCAGAGAACAGGAAAACAAAAGGGGTGGCTGGGAGCACGCCCGCAATCTTTATAAGTAAAAAATATCCTCGGGGAACCCGCCCCTTGCTAGCAAGGTGATTGGCTGGGTCTCCCCTACAAGAACAAGCTTATTGGTGTGTGGTCAGTAAAAGTAAGTAGAAACTCAAGCCCAGAAAAATGTCATGTTTCAGATTTAATGGGCTGCCATTTGATATTCTGAAACTGTTCTTAAGTTTATACTTGAATTCATGCTTCCTACTGGGTCTAGTAAGAAAATAGAAGAAAGCTGGGGCTTAGTTGCCTTGCGTAGGTTCTTCCCAGGACGTACTCTGGGCCAACTATTCCACACTTGCTGAGCCTCAGACCTCTGCCTCATCGCACTGACCTCATAGCCCCTCCCACCAGAGATTGTGGTCTTTCTTGGCAGTGAAATGGTGCTGTGTGTCCATGACTCTGGGGCAGACTGATTCCTTTCCCCATAGATGGTAGGAACAGTTGTCCAGACAATCAATGCATAAGTAACAAAAGGTTATTAACATATGCCATCAGTCATCCCGTGTTATCGTTTAAAATAATGGCAAAAGATAAAAGGTAGTGAAGGATGGAACAGGTATGTGTAGTTGCACGTAGAGGCCATGGTAGAAAGATTGAAAGTTGAGGCCAGCCTGGGCTACACATAGAAAACCGTTCTGTGTCTCTCCTCTGTGTCTCTCTGTTCCTCTCACACACCCACATAGAAGATGGTGAAAATTTGGCTGACTTAGCACAATTCCTGGAAAGAGTGCACTAGAAATATGGGTTTCCAGATCCCCAACCAAAATCATTAATCTGTTGTTCTATCATTTCTGCGAACATAAATCTTAGAAAATGTTTTCTTTGCCAGTCCTCCCCCAAACACAGAATAGATTCTCGTCTTTATTGTACATGGAATTTTGATTGATTCCAGTTACATTGTGATAGATGTCAATCCTTAATTTTTAATCTCTTGCGCTAATTGTGATTTTTCTTGCAGCCGATGGAAAGATCCGTCTTGACAAAGTGCTGGAAACAGTAAACACGATTACAGGTTAGTCTCTAAAAATCTAAAGTCAATTTTATAGCACATTGTATACTTAACACTGTACTGTTACTATGCATCGGCTTTCCTACTCTGTTCCTGCTTTCCATGTTGATGGGCTCCTGAAACTGTAGTTTAGAACACTTGCATCTTAGCACTATCTCTGTGCTAATGTCTGCAAGAACAGTCTTTTGTATCTGGTCTACTTATTGTGATAGTCACACTATCACTGACTTCAAAATCTAAATTAGCTCAGAAAATTATAAGCAAATTTTCATAAAGATAAAAATTCTCTTGCTGGGAAATTAGAAGAGAAAAAAGATTTTGATAAGATTAATGGATTTTTTTAACCTACAATATATTAATTTACCTCTTATCAACTGCATCTTTATGTCTATTATTACATTGAATGAAAACTATACTTCTGTCCCAATAATGAGAATTATGAACATGTGGAGTATTTATTTGTACACATATGACTATTGTAAATGAAGAGACCTCCACATGTGTTTAGAGGTAGGAGAATGTTCTCTGCACTAATGTATGCCTGGTTCTATGATGTTGAAGGAGGAGACGTTGATATAAGTGATATGGGATACATTCTGAAGGAAATGGGAATAACCCTCTCAGACAAGGAACACAAAGCATTGCTGGAGCAGCTCCCCGTCAGTGGTAAGCACTTTAACATGCGAATGCAGTCTGGAGCGTAATGTCTATTTTAGTGCTTCTGAGAATGTCTAGAAAGATTTTCTAGAATGCATTAATACTTTCACATTTTGTTCAGATGATTTATCTCATGCTAATGTAATTATAGATAAATGAATGGATAGATAGATTAGATAGATGGTAGATAAATGGATAGTTGATAGATAGTAGATAGATAGGTAGATAGATAGATAGATAGATAGATAGATAGATAGATAGATAGATAGATAGATAGATAGATAGATGATAGACAGACAGACAGTTAAACTGAAACACTTCGGAGTTATAACTGCACTAGAAAGCTAACAATGAAGGAGGAGAGAAAATAACCTTTAGAAGTTAAAAGGTGTGAGAGGGGCCTGGAGCAAGGCTCAGTGGTTGAGAACAGTTACTACTCTTGTAGAGGCTCTGAGTTTGGTTCCTGACACACACGTGGCAGCTTGCAACCATGCATTAGGGGATGCAATGCCCTCTTCAGACCACCCTGGTCATCAAGTACACATACATACATTCAGACAAAGCATGCACACACAAAAAAAAAAATAAAAATAAGTAAATTTTGGGACTGGAGAGATGATTTAGCAGTTAAGAGCACTGGCTGCTCTTCCAGAGGACCTAAGTTTGATACCCAGCACCTATATGGCAACTCCTGACCATCTGTAACCCCAGTTTCCGGGAATCTGACATCTTCTTCTGGCCTCAGGTGGTGCATAGGCATGCATACTGGCAGAACACCCATGCACATAAAATAACTTAAAATTTTTTTAAATTTATTTTTAAAAGACTCAATTTTAAAAAGCACCATTGTATATGATAAAATTAATACAGCTGGTAAGCTCATAGAGGATAAAAATGTCAATAATTTTAAAGAAATGAATAATCCAACTTCATCTTAAAAATAATATCCATGAACTGAAGAGATATATAAAGTACTTGTCTTGTGTGGTGGTTTGAAAGAAAATGCCCCTCATAGACTCATATTCTAATACTTAGTCCACAGTTGGTAGAACTTTTGGGAAAGAACTGGGAGTGTAGCTTTTTTGTCACTAGGAGTGAGCTTTGAGGTTTCAGAAACCCGTGCCATTGCCAATTAGATCTCTCTGCCTTCACGGCTGAGTCTCAAGGTGTGAGCTCTTAGTTTACTGCTTCAGCACCATGCCTGTTTGCCTGCTGTGCTGCCATGCTTCTCCCCTGATGCTCACGGACTCTTACCCTCTGGAGCTGTGAGCACCAAATTAAATGCTTTATAAGTTACCTTGGCCATAGTGTTTCATCACAGCAGTAGAGAAGTAGCTAAGGCAGTGTGCTAGCATGAGAACCTGAGTTCGAATCTCTACTGCTCACATGAAAAGCAGGGCATGGCAGCCTGTGCTGTGGTTTTAACACTGGGAGAGTAGGGACAGGCAGATCTCAGGCAGAGGTAAGCTTCGAGTTTAGAGACCTTGTCTCAGGAGAGGAAAGTGGAGGGCTACAAGACAGTTCAGAGGGCAGAGGCACTTGCTGCCAAGCCTAATGAACTGTGTTCGGTCCCACATGGTGGAAGGGAGAACCAACTCCACACAAGTCACTGCTTCTTTTACCTTCACTTATGACTTTTGTTGCCTTCATGACCTCCCCCCACATGATTCATTTGTGTGTGACCTGACTTATGTTTCTTGTAGCGAATAAAAAAGTCCACAAGAACAGGATAATGGATGAACTGAAGTCTCTTAATCGTAAGTAAAGATCATAACAAAAACCGGAAGAGACCCATTGACTCCCCTGCACTGTAATGCCTTCTTGCCTTCCTTTGTGAATGTGTTTGCTACCAAAGGATCTTTACATTGGATGACATGTTTTTATTTTTTTAATTATATTCCTATTTGTTGGAAAAGAAAGATGTATACGAATGTGAACCAAAGGGGAAAATTATTAGGACAGTTTGGGTAGGAGTTGAGATAATGAACCTTATAATCTTATGAAGTAAACACAACAAAACTACTTATTAGTGAAAAGATGAAATTTTCTTATTAGTACAAATCAAATGATGATAGTCTGTTTGAAAATTAATAGTGGGGCTAGTTTTCTAGCTCAGTGATAGAGCTCTTGCCGACGAGTAAGGCCCTGGGTCCAGTCCATACTGCCAGAGGGAGAGAAAAGAAAGGAAGCCATTGACTTGAGTTCACCTTGACAATATTTAATTGATGAAGCTTCACGGTCTCCCTGGGAGTTCTGTAAACAGAGCACCACAGTTTAAACGGAGGAAATATATTCCATTTGGAAGCTCATTATTGGCCCTTTGGTGGCCTAAATGGTCTCACTAAAACTGGTAACCTTAATTGAAATGGGGAACTTTGGGATTAAAATCCATCAGATTTGATTAATTCCTCTCAATTTTCCTAGGTGGGACTGTCAGTGCCAATAAAATCGACAAAATTTTGAAAAATATGGGGAGGAAGCTCACAAATGAAGAGATCAAGGATCTGAAGCGAAGCATGCCGACTGACGGTGAGCATTTAAGAGATCGTTAAGTGAGTCGGAAAGTCTGGAGTTTGTGTGCGCGCAGCAGGCAGCCAATCCCTAAATGTTCATCGGGCACAGCTGGGATTTTTTTTTAAATATAAAAGCAAGTGATGACCTCATGTTATTGTTCTTGTCCCTTGAGTGGTAAGGTGAATATATTCAAGTGTTCTACTAGGATAAGAAGAGCTGGAGGGGGTGACAGTACAATTAACACGTTGATGAACTGCACAGGAGACAGCAAATGGATGCTAAGGGTAGGAGTGATGTAAGCTCCCCGGGCCTCCCACTGAAATGATCATTTCCACAGTCGCTAATCCCACTTAATCTAGACATTTGCCACTGTCCGAGAAAACAAAGCAAGCCAGGAACAGGAGAAAACGATAGGTTGAGCAAACCAGGCAGCTGGCACAAGGCAAAGACCTTGGAGGAGTTACATCAGTATTGCTGGCACGCTCCATCCTGGTCTAAGCTTTGTCTCCTTGGGTTCCAGCTGCCTCTGCCTGGGATGGTGATGACAGCTACATGCATCAAACCCCAGAGTAATTCTACCACCAATGAACAAAATGGGTGAATATGAACCCGGGAGACTCTTGGCTCAAAGTACTCATTTTGATCCCAGGCCATGTCATTTTATTATTACCACTGATGACTGTGCCCTTAGGGAGGATATATATTATTTCAAGATATACTTCTGTAAATGTACTTATTTACTTCTAACAGTATTGTGTTTTATGGATATGCTTAAAACATCTTCAATTGTAGGAAATGTTTAAATTGCAAAAATTCAAACTTGAAAAATTATTATAATTCTGGGTTTATCTAAAACAATTCTTTTCCCTTTGTTCAAATCACCCAATTTGTTGCCAACTGATTTTGGTCATGCACGTTGAAGTGCTGGCTAACTGTTCTACCAGTGATTGGTGGGAGTTATGATAAGTAAACCATGCCCAATTTGAATGCAGTGGATACTGAATGCATAGTTTTAAATGCGATATTATGAAAGGTAAAATTATGCTTTATAGAATACATAGTATGAAATATTTGTAAATGAAAAGCCATGGTTCCTTAATGTAACTTAAGCACTGCAAATGAACAATGGTTCTTGCATTCATATGGACTCCTCTTTCAGCTCATGCCTTTGTCAGTCATCTGCTGTGCTAAATTTTATGTTTATAGTCTCCTTGTTTTGAAAGCACTTATTTCAGATAAATGTGTGGGTGTTGGTGTGTGTTCTGTGTTCTTAAACAATATTTAAAAATATATATATATTTACCCATTTGTAAGTTTTATTAAAATATTATCTTACAATGTCTCAAAGATTTTCTGGAACTTATTTCCTCAATACTGAATTCCCCCAAGTGGCCAAAAATGCCACAAAAGTAATACTTCCTTAGTACTATGAAATATTTTAATTTATGAATATACCACAATCTATTTATAATTTTTTTTCTTAGTGGACATTTTCATTGTTTCTAGTTCTCACCGTTTCAGTGATTCCTTCCTAAAGCGTGTCTCATGCTACACGTGCCCAAGAATTTCTATAGATATAAACCTTGAAGTATACTCTAGGATACCTGGGTCATATGTGGTAGGCACAGATTTACTTTTACAAGATAAGAACAAGTTAAAATTAACATCTTCATCAGAAATCTTAATGGAATTATGTCTATTTAGTTATTAACATTTCTAGTAATCTTGTATAAGTATTCACCCATTATTTGCGGAGTCTGACTAATTTAAAATGGTGGATGTTCCTCCTGGGTATTGATTATTGCTGGTATGCTATTGATGAAACATTTCCAAGTGTTTGTTGGAGATTTAAGGTTCCTCTTATAGGACATACACTACTGCCATGGACTGAGCTGCTATTGACATTTTATTTAGTACTAGCCATAATTTTCTCTCTTGCATCCTCCTTTCCTTCCTCCTTTCTCCGTCTCTACTGTCTCATCCCCTCAAGGTCACTCTCTGTTATTATTCTGACATAGTTTTGATATCTTAAATACTTTCTGCTCAGCAGTATCACTTGTTACTGTGCAGACGTTGATGGGACAGTAAGTATAACCTTCCAACCCAGAAACACCTCTCTCACACTTCAAAAGAATCAGCAAGGCTGCTCTGAAAAATAGGTAAATACTGATCGAGAATTAATGACATGAGCAGATGGTTAGTAAACTCCAAATTTAAATATCATTAAGTGTAGTATAAAACAGCTCTAAATCCTGTTTTAGTGCCCTGATCTAAATAAAAGTTATTTAGTAGGCTTCAGAGGTAGCTCAGAGGTCAAGAGCACTGTCTGGTCTTCCAGAGGCCCTGGGTTCAGTTCCCAGCAACCACATGGTGGCTCATAGCCATCTATAATGAGGTCTGGAGCTCTCTTCTGGCATGAAGGCAGAATACTATATATATAATAAATATTTTTTTTCAAAAAAAGTTATTTAGCATAATTCCCCTGAGTCTTACCCCTTGAACGGGAAGAGTTTGGGTAGAGGAACTAAATGGCAGTAGTGTTATTGAAATTCTTAAATTTTTATTTTTTAATTTTTTTTCGAGACAGGGTTTCTCTGTGGCTTTGGAGCCTGTCCTGGAACTAGCTCTGTAGACCAGGCTGGTCTAGAACTCACAGAGATCCGCCTGCCTCTGCCTCCCGAGTGCTGGGATTAAAGGCGTGCGCCACCATCGCCCGGCGAAATTCTTAAATTTTTAGCATCTTGTTTCTTTATTCTGTCTCATTCTCATGAAAAAGGTAAAGCTGCAGAAATTCTTGAATGTGTTGCTAGAATATTTTCCTCTTGCTGTTTTTATGACACATGATGCATTTGTTTCCTTGAATTTCTTCTTATAGTGCATGGAAGAATTGCAATGAAAAAATTGTTCAAGGGATTAAGCGCATTTACAGGTGAGAGGTTTTGTATTAACAAACCCCTCAGACTTTATGCAATGGTATAATTTTAAACGGATTTTTCTACCATTCTATTCCTGATATTTTTCATTTAGTTTTTAACATTTTCTTGATAAAGTGTGTGTTTTTGCCCTACAGTTTGCTCCTATGCTGGTTAAATGTGTAGAACATTAGCTCCCAAGCTTTCCAGGGCATTTATTTTGGCAGTGTCATTTACTGGAGCTTTATTATGAACACCCAAACCCAACTATATCAAGTAATAACCATAAAAGACAATGCTATTATTTATGTCAGGAGCAAATAACACAATTTACCAATAACAGAAAGAAAGACAATATATCGTACTTTCTGGTTAAGATGAATAAATGAACTGATTCTGATATCTTAATTAATTAGAGTCAATCAGATAAAATTTATTCCCTTCTCTTTTGACTCATCCTCAGGTTATAAAATATGTACCCACATTTCTGTGTGAGCCAGTAAATATGACATGTGATCCCTCTAGATTCCGTATACATATACTTTACTGTTTTTAATTTTTCCTCAGATAAAAAGCCCTTCTTTAGCATTCTATTGCTTCCTGAAATAATTATTGTGTAACATTTGGGATGATAATATTTAATATTTTTCAAAGGACCAAAGGTTGACATGAGATTTCTTCCTGCTATCATGAACAAAATGGGCCTTGAGCTGACAGATAAGGAACGAATGAACCTGATCAGAGAGCTGCCTGTGGACGGTGAGTCGTGAAGACGGGTTGGGGGAAGTTCCTCCTCTGTTACATAGTATTTTAAACATTTTATAAATAAAGTTTGTGTTGTGCATAGAAAGACCCTCTTCCTCCTAATCCAGGATGTCAGACGTAAGCAGGCATTGACTGTCAACCCCTCCAGCCAGGTGCAATGCTGGCCTCAGGAGAAAAATGAAAGGAAGCTGCTGAAATAAACAATTTTAGAATTGGGTGAAAGAAGCGAAATGAAAGAAAAAGTGAGCATCGGTGTAGCTGAGCCTATTGAAGTCTTCTCGGGTGCAGACGGCTATTCTGCAAAGAGTTTATGAGCTTCGGGGTCAAAGGCTGCTGAGGCTGGGAGGGTCAGTTCTGTCCAAGGTCAAGCCTGCGGATAGCTTGTCCATCTTAAAGTAGTAACTGTGTGTCCACGCATGCGTGGGAGCACCGATGAGACTCAGTGGGATGTAGAAAACAACATCTATAGCAATAGTAATTGTAGAGGAAGATGACATAAATTTAAGAAAAGGACACAGGAAGGAGTTCAAAGCAGATTGCTGTGATAAAAATACATTGTATACATGTGTGGAATTCTAAAATAAATAAATTATATGAAGTGCTTAAATTGCATAGTCTGTCGTACTGATTGTTCTCATTTCTACATTCTTCAGTTTTTATTGGGGCCTAGAAACATACTTGTTCAATAAATAATAAAAATTCCTCCTGAAAGTGAGAAGTGTGTGTAGCTGAGTGTGTTTGCACAGATCTCTAGCACCAGAACTCAGGAGGTGTGAGTTCAAGGGCAGCCTATGCTACAGTGATCACACCTAGAAAAAAACTAATAAAAATGGCTAGAATAAGGAGAAGGAAAGAAATGTATTTGTTTTGTTGTTGTTTTGTTTTTTGGGACATGGCTTCTCTATAGCTTTGTAGCCTGTCCTGAAACTAGCTCTTGTAGACCAGGCTGGCCTTGAATTCACAGCGATTTGCCTGTTCCTGCCTCCCGAGTCCTGGGATTAAAGGCGTGTGCCACTGCCGCCTGGCAGAAATGTATATTTTTATGAGCATCTGTATCACATTTTGCTTGACATTAAATATGTTTTTCATTATAGGATCTGGCAAGATCTATAAAAACAGATTATTGAATGGGGTAAAGTCTTTCAAAGGTGAGTAACAAGTAGATTGAGAATTGATGTTTAAGTTGTTTTTAGACTTACTATATTTTCTGAATGTAGCTTCTTTATTATAAATGTTTTTCCACTATAATGACTTGTTTATCTCTTTGTAAACAGTACCACAATCTCCTATATTTTTCAAAACAAACTGTCAAAATTGTCATTTGAATTCTAGATAGATATATGAAACATGACAAGAATGACTGTAATTAGCTAGAGACATATAGGTGACCCCAGAATAAATACACCCCGTCAGAAATATTAAGCATTATTTTCCTTCTAAAGGAACTTAGCTTCGTGTGTGTGAGCATGTGAGCATGTGCGTGGTGTACATGACGTCAGAAAACAGCTTACGGAGTTGGATCTCTCCTTCTACCATGTGGGTCATACGGGGTCAAAATCAAGTCATGAGACTTGGTGGCAAGTGCCTTACCTGATGAGCCTGGTAAACTTATTTCTTTAACTAGAACATGTTTTTAGTGACATCTAGCTAAGAAAATCTGTAGACAAACACATAAGATTATATCTAAGGGGTTTCCCCCTCCAAATTTCCCACTAATTACTTGAGAAAAAGGAGGAATTTGGGGTATGATTAAAGAACTTGAAGCACTGCATTTGATACCTGCTGAGAAGAACACTCCAGTTGTAGGAGGGATGCTTCCTGGCATTCCCAGGCCTTTTGGAAGAAGACCCAAAATATCCTTGAAGAATTTAGCATGCCTCACATTTTGTAATTTGAAAATGTTATCATTAAGTAAATTGAATGTCACCATTAAAAAAATGGAGCAGTGGTTGCCAGGAGCCTCACTGGTCACCCTCGCTGGTGGCTCTCTCGTCCATGGGTCCCATGTGGCCATCTAGCTTCTCTAATCTCTTGGTCCCTGCTTTTCCTCTCCCCACACTACCATGCTCAGCTTTAGAACAAGTCTCTTTACGTCCTCTCTGATATCATCTCAGGTAGTTTATAGAGACAGCGATGTATTTTTAAACTAATAGAAGTTTTTTCTGTTTTTAATATTATATACTCAAATACTGTCTTCACGCATAGATAAACCAGGTCTACTGAAATCTCAAAGTATCTGGAAACAACTGCTACTTGTTTCTAAGTTCCTTTGCTGTGCACTTCATTAATTTTCTTCTGTTAAACTTGGAGGTTTTCCAGTTTAAAATCATTTAGTACAGAATTCTAAAGGTATTCATTCATATTTAAAAGCAATGTTAGTATCTAGAAATGTATTATGCCTTCTTTGTAATTTTAATATAATGTAGCTAACATATTTCTCATACTAAAAACTTCTATCACTTTAATGTATTTTCTCATTTTTATATCTATTTTTCTAAGGAGGAAAAGTTAGGAAAAACAAAATAAACGCTGTTCTAGAAGGCATGGGGATCAAACTTAAAGAAAAGGAGCTTGATCGTCTAAAAGAAAACCTACCAGATAACGGTGAGCTCTGTAGTTAACTCCTCCGCCAGCATAGGGCATCACTTGCAAACTAGCTCATTGAACTTCTCTTTTGTACCTCGCTGAGCTTTCTAAAGATTTTTATTTTTAATTTACAAATGAAAATTTCAGACTGGGGTCAAATTATTAGAATTTATTAAGTATATTACAGTCTAAAGTAGAAGAAGAGACAGGCAGACATCAAATAAGGTTCTCAAAGCATCCAGCAGAAACCAACTGACGAAGCCCTGTTACAGAAGTCTGCTGGAGACCCAATAAAAACAGTTTCAGGGAATGAGGAGCATTCCTTCCTGTGAGGCTCCCAAGTGAAAGAACAAATGAGCAGAAAGTAGCATCATCAAAGCAGGGTTACAATCATCCGGCAGAAATGGACAGAGAGCAGCTAGCAAGCATAAGACTATGGGTTAGTCTAAAGGTGTGGTTTTTTATCAATTTTTTCTCTACAGATATGAAACTGTATTAAGTACATACAAATTCAGACTGGCTGTCTTTCCATTTAAATAACATTTTATCATCAAATGTTCTTTTTATATCTTTTAACACTCCCAGCCTCCAAGTTGCCTCAGGGGATTTGGTCTGGTTCGGGGCTTGCATGGGTCTTAAGCACAGCACAGTGTTTAGCATGTACCTGGTTCGTCATTTATCATCCTGTCTGAATCTTCACATTTTTGGTAAACCTCATGAACTAAATTTTTCCTAAGAGTATTTTTCTTTTAATTGGCATTTTAGTCCATGTATTCTTCTTAGTGTTTTATTTTTAGAACATAAACATAAGTAGAAAACCACATCTAACAAATTGTTACAAAGTTGACATCCTTAAGATCACCTCCTAGTTAAGAAGTGGGGACCAATAATGCCATGACTTCCTAAGAGCTAATCATTAAAATTAAAGGATGAGTTTTCAGAGCAAAATAGGGAGAATTTGCTTGGCTCGAGTAAATTTTGTTAGCATATTTCTCTTTTGGTAATGTGTGTGTCCTAATTTCTGTCCTTACAGGCGACGGGACAGTTAATTTCCAGGACCTGATGAATGAGGTGAAGACACTCTTAGGTGAGACATGGTTTGCTTCAAACCCACAACTGTCCCGCTCGTCACGGGACAGTAACCGTCTTGCTGTCCTGAGTCCTTTCTCGCTCTTGCTTACATCTAGCTAGCCACAGTTATCACTGTGAATTGTCCATATTTTAAGGGAATCCTTTACCTGTTCCTTGTTAACTGCAAGATCTTTCCTCTATATTTTTAAAATTAATGTAACTTTAGTTCTCCATTCTTGAAAAATATAGAATTATAAATTATGAAGTAGTGTTTGGTTAAAAAAATCATAATTTGAATAACAAAGCCATTTAACAACTAACTTTACAATTATTTTAAATTGTTTAATTTACAATTGTGTCCAAACAGAAAAAATATAAAATGAATTCTTTTTTTTTTCTTGAAGCTGAGGACCGAACCCAGGGCCTTGCACTTGCTAGGCAAGCGCTCTACCACTGAGCTAAATCCCCAACCCCTAAATGAATTCTTTAATAAATATTTTATTGTGTGCTATAATTTGATGTCTGTTTGAAAGCACCTAATTACTAAGACAAAAGAAGTCCTCTTTTTAACAACATTAGAAGTGGTTAGGTGGGGCCTGTGTTCATTTAGCAATTTGAGGTTAGCACTGAGTACTCATAATTGTTCATTCATTTTTTAACTTTAGTTTTTTAATGATTTATTTCTTTTATTTTATGCATTTTGATATTTTGCCTGCATGTATATCTGTGTGAGGGAGAAAGATTCCCTGGAACTGGAGTTACAGACAGTTGTGAACTGTCTTGTGGGTGCCGAGAATTGAACCCAGGTTCTCTGGAAGAACAGCCAGTTCTCTTAACCACTGATCCATTTTTCCAGCTCCTCATTTTACTTTTTAAATCAGGATCTCCTTATATCGCACAGGCTGACCTCAAACTATATCAACCATGCTAAGCTTGAACTTTTGATCCTCTTGACTCTACCTCCTGAGTGATGGAATTAGAGGCACATGCCATGGCTCCTGATACAAAACCTTTATTTATTTACTTATTCTTTTTATATGAATGGGTGTTTTGCTTGCATATATGTCTGGGCACCACATGCATGCATGGTGTCCAAGGTATTGAGAAGAGGGCACCAAATCCTCTGTATTGGTGTTAAAGACTGTTGTGATCCACCATGTGGATACTGGGCATCAATCCCAGGTCCTCTGGAAGAGCAGCTAGTGCTCATCTGTCTTTCTGGACCCACAAATAATGATCTAGTCTCAGAGTAACATGCGAATTTGTTACTTTTCTTCTTCTTTTAAGGAAATGAAGAAAATATCAAAGAAGTAAAGAATATTCTAGAAGACATGGGAGTAGAGCTCACACAGCAGGAATACACAGACCTGTTGAAAAATCTCCCTGTGGACGGTAAGCTTGCAAGCAGTGCTTTAACCATCGGGAGAGCTTGGGCAGAAGCTCTCTCATGAGGACTTTACTCATCTTCACCCCGATGCGTGGGAAAACAGTAACAACAGATGGCCCAGATATGCTGTGTGAGCAAGCCTGACTGGAGCATTTAACTTTTCTTCAGTTCTTTAGATGAAAATAATTCTTTTATATAGAAAAAATTAAATGATACCCCCAAATGCCCCTTATAATAATGAGGAATAATACTCTCATTTGATCTCATTTGATTCTTCACTGCTTAAGTAAGTTGAACTTCCAAGAAGGAAAAAAACAAACTGGCTTTCAAAATATTTCTAGAGGGGATGGTGATATGGCTAAGGCAGTAAAGAGCAGTAGCTGCTTTTGCAGAGGACCAGGGTCCAATTCCCATCACCCACAACCATCTATAAATACAGTCTCAGGGATCTGATGCTCTCTTCTGGCCTCTGCTAGCCATACATGATACACAGACATACATTCAGCTTGGATAGATAGATAGATAGATAGATAGATAGATAGATAGATAGATAGATAGATAGATAGATAGATGAATAAATAAATAAACATGCATATTTTTCTAGCAGATACCTTCTTAAAATTCTAAATATTCTGTGTGTGTGTTTGTGTGTGTGTATATCCTGTTATAATAACCAACCCACCTTTAACTTAATATTGTCATTTCTTAGGTAGTTCGTTCTATATATTTTTGTTGTGATTGAAAGAGCCTATCTATGTTGTCTCCATTCATGTTTTTCTGCTAGTAGTTTGATAGACAAAAAGTCACATGTGTCTTATATACACATTTTACCCATAGTACTATGACCATCCATGGTCAAGATATAAGCATATTACTTCCAAACCTTTCCCTATATTCCTTCAAAACATTTTTATTATATTAAGTGTATTTATGTGTGTGTTTATATGTGTGTGTGTGTACCTCATGCCGTGTTGTACATGTCTTCTTCCACCATGTGTGTCCCGAAGGCTGAACTCACGTCATCCGTCTTGACAGCAGATGCCTTTACCCTCTGAGTCATCTCACCAGCCTTTCTTGTGTTCTTTTATTATCTTTAAACTTTTAGACTGTCAAACAGGCAAAGAAATATTATAGGGCAGAAATGTCCTTGGAAATGCAACTGTGTTTGGTTGGGAGTCCTACCATGCCCCGAAAGACAGAGCCCAGAATATTCTCATGAGTGCTCCAGAAGAATTTCTTCACTTTCTGGTGTCCCGTATTGCCAAATACCCGCTGATCCGTGATACGAAAAACTGCTGTCATCGTGAATATTTTCATCTATTTATAAAGCTATTCCACCCCTTGTAAAGCGCCCATCTTGCGATTTTTGCCTCACATTCTACTAGTTGGCATCTATTTTTCTTTCTTCTTTGTAAAAGTTCTTTGTATTCCATTCCAGGAGCAAGCAAATGATTTCCTCAGAAAGCCAGATGGCAAATGTTCTAGGCTTTACTGCCTCTGTTAAAACTGCTTGTCTCTCTTGTTTAGGCCAGAATTATCTACGGTCAGTAGATAATCTGGATAGCTGGGCACCAGTGTAAGCAGGTGTAGGGAAGGGGGCTCTCCAGCCACACTTTGCTCTCCTGTTTTAAATACTAAGTTTTTGTTTACATTTAAAAAATATTCCTAATATTGACACAGCTTTACATTTTCACATTATGACACATATGCTCTTTAAATTTATGTAAATATCTTGTAAGGTTTGAATTTTTATGTATCTCTACTGCAAAGTCATAAAAATATCCTGTATTTTCCTCTGAGAGTTTTTAAATTTGTCTCTCACATGTATATCTATATGAATTATCTTTTTAAAAAAATCTGGTAATCCATTGCATGAGGTCAAAATATTAACCCTGAAAGCCAGAGAGATTTCTCAGTAGCTAAGTGCACTCACTGCTCTTGCAGAAGACCCAGGTTTAACTATTAGCACCCACACGACTGCTCACAACCTTCTGTAGCTCTGGTTCCAGAAGAATTCACTTTCCTCTTGTGGCTTCCGTGACCACTGCATTCATGTGGTACACATTCAGACATGCAGGTAAAACCCTCCAACATATGAAAATGTTAACCTCAAAACTCAAAAACCCATTTTTCTTCCTCACTTCTACAAAGAACTTTGATTCTAGTAGACAAGATTTTTTAAAAAGTAAGAAATGTCCTAGAAGGGAATAAAGGAGATGATCAGAAATTACGATTAAATTTCAGCATGATTAGTACTAATAGTTCACTGACTAAGGATCCAGAGATTGACCCCCAACTTACCCTATATTGACTTAAACTGTGGTTTTTCTTACAGTTGATGGAAATTTCTACCATAATAGATTGATGGACGCTCTGAAGTCTCTTAAAGGTGAGTGGAAAGCAGTATTTGCCATTTGTAACATTTTCTAGTAATTGAATCACCAAGTCTTCAATCCATCTCGTGTCTTTATGTCTCCTATTAACCTGTGTTTGCTGTCTGTGCCTCGTGTGTCATCAGGCTGTCTGCATCCCAGCACCTCGTCCTCTTGACTCTCCAGCAGATAGGTGCACCATTTTGTGCTGGAGCTTCAAGTCATCGGTGTGGCAAAAATAAAATGGAAATCTGAAGAATGACTAACACAGAAAATTATTAACAAATTAAAAATCTGTTCCAGAGCTAGAAAAATTCATAGAGATGTCAGAGAAACAAATAATCACTGCACTATCTAAAATCCCAAGAGGAATTTTATTGTTTCATTCAGTGATATTAATATCTCTGAAACCATTGAAATATGATTGATTCTATTTCAAAAAGACTCAGAAAAGAAATTTTACTTTCACTGTGTTATGATTTTGTACATTTAAATTGACCTCTGTGGATCTTGAAAATCCTGGAGTAAGCAGGAAGTCACTGTATTTGTCACATTTTGTCACCGATTTTTCTTCATGCTCTTTTTTTCCCCATAAGGAGGGAAGGCTGATGTCAACAAACTGGACTCAATGATGAAAAACATGGGGATGAAAGTTTCAGAAATGGAATATAAGGACATGACCAAGAGCTTACCAGTGGACGGTGAGTGTAAGGTCTAACAGCCCCGAAAGTACTGGAACTCAAGAGTTTGTGTTTGGTTTGGGTTGGTTTTTGTTGTGGTGGTGATGGTAGTAGTGTCTATTTTTGTTGTTGTTGTTGTTAGTTAATTTAATATTTTTATGAATATTCTTTGGTAATTTAATATATGAATAAAATATATTTAGATCATATCTACTCCCCATTTCCCCTTCAGCTCCTCCCAGAGGCTTTTCTACCAACCTCTTCCCAATTTCATGCCTCCCTTTCTTTTCTTTTCTGTTCTTTCCTTTTCTTCTTTCCTCTTCCTTTTTGAAGGCACACTGACTGCAGTTAGTGATGCCCCTATGTACATGAGTATAGGACCATTCTCCAGAGCAGCCTGCCACAGGCTTCATTACCAAAGAACGCTGACTCTTCTTCCTTTAGCAGCCATTACCCTCCAGCAGCTCCTCATGCAGTCTAGCGAGCTCCTCCCCTGTGCGTGCTGGGTTGATGAGACAGGTCTTGTGCAGGGATTAGTGGTTTTTACAGCTTCCAATCTGTATTTGGCAACAAGGAGGTATTGAGAAAATCTAAACAACAACAAAAAACAACCCTCAGGTTTGATATAAGAATAACTTGTAAATTATTCAGTAACTCCATACCAATAATGCATTATATTTGGCATGCTCAAAATTGCGATATAGAAAGGAATGTTAGCATGCCAGGGAAGAATACAAGGTGGGGTTTGGAGCTGGGTAAAGGCAACTGGTAGGATACAGCTGTTGGGCTATCTTTAATTACTCAGGCTGCAGTGCAGACAAGAGTAGGAGGGACTGATAGAAGTGTCACCTTTTTCTTTCACCAATGCTTGTGTCAAAGACCAGCAGCTGTAATAAATGATACAGATTAGATATATCTGCACCCAACACTGGAGCATGTTCATGTGTGAAAAGCACCTATTAATAAAGCAGAAGACAGGAAGAAACTGTAATACAGTTATCATAGGGGACTTTAACACTTCTAGTGTCACACTGGCCAGATTTAGACAGGAAAATCAATAAGGAAACATATGCGTTAGAACACATCGTCTGGCATCACCAGAATCCACACTCTCCTTATGCAATGGGCAATTCTCTAGGAAGACCATATACAAAATCACAAAATAGATAAGAATAAAACTAAACATAGCTGGGCATAGATAGCATATGCCTGTAATTTCAACATTTAAGAATCTGAGGCAGATCACTGAGAGTTCATAACTTCCAAATGTATCAAGTAAGTATCAAGGCCCGTTCAAGACCTCCACTTCAAAACAGTTAAGTTACAATGAAGCAAGGAAGGAAAGGGGGAGGGGAGGAGACAGAGAAGAAAGATTGCTGACTACTTTTAGAGTACATGTCCCCAACAGGCAACCTAGAGTTAGGCTTCAGGGAACTCGAAAGAATTCTAGTCAAAATTTAGACGGCTATAAATAAAGAATATAGTCCAAATCAGTGGAGCACAGCCTAGAAACATAGTGGGAAGTCAACAAAGCTAAGAGTTGAGCTTTTTAAAACATAGAATTGACAAGCCTTTAGCTAGCCTAATAGAGAAAATAATAAGAAAGCTAAGATATACAAATCAGTAGTAAAATTGGAGACATTCTAAGCAACACCATAGAAATAGAAACGCTCATAAGAGACCTGGAAGAGAGGGACAAAGCCCTAAATGCACAGCCCACCTGGGTTAGCACTCAGGGTGCTGCAAGAGACCACCTGAGAGGAATGAGTCCAGGAGGGAAATTAGGCACAGAAGGCAGACTCTGTCGCTCTCTTCCTGCTCGAGCTTTAAGAAGTATTACTCAGAACCAAAGGGAAACTGGAGGCAGCCAGATTGGAGAAAGCTGGGGTAGGGAAAGAAGAGGATATATGTTTAAAGGGTTTGCCTTTGGTGGGAGCATTATTGAGTTGTACAATATGTTTCTATAGTTAATAACAGTACATTTTTACAAGGACAACAACAGTAGATATGCCAAAGTGGAGGGGGAAAGCCCATGAGGCCTCAACCCTACAAAAAGAACTACAGGCAGTTAAGGAATCTGGGAATGAAAGAAATAGTCTTCCCCAAGGACGAGCACACCACCTGGCTACCCGATATCAAATGATTGGCCCTGAAAACACACATGCAAATAACATTGTACAGAATGAGGACATTATATATGTATATACATACATTCATGCAATAATAATTACTGGAAAAAGAGGACGAGTTTGAAGGAGAGCAAGGAGGGAGTACATGGAAGAGCATAGGAGGAAAGAGAAGGGATAAATGTTTTAAGCATATTATAATCTCAAAAATTAAAAAAAGAAAATAATATATATTTTTAAATTACTGAAAGTGAATTATTTGTTTTTATTACTTTGAATGATAACAGATGATAGATTATGAATTTTTATATTTGTCATGTTTAAATGTTTTTACCTCTAATTCAGCTTATGGACTATTTAAAGTATGTTAAAATGCTAGCTTACGTACTGTTTAATTTAATAGCATGAGTCATGTTTTCTGAGCCTTAGGATCATGTCCATATGTGAATGCTTATTTTCTTCCAGATGGACAAATTGAAATGAAGAAGTTGGTCGATGCAATGAAAGCTTTTACAGGTGGGAACGTCTAACATAATACTGAAACTCTCATCCTGTGCCCTTTTAAGTGGCATTTTATCAGTAGTGTGTACTCACGTTTAAGTTCTGCATTTTTACTCATTGCTAAACAATAATTTTCTTTGAAGGCTGGGGAGATTACTCAGTGGATAAAGAGTTTGGCACATGAGCATGAGGAACTGAATTCTAATCTCTAACATCTGTGTAGAAGTCAGGCATGTAGTACTCATAAGTACCTGAAGTGCTGGGGGCAGAGTCAGCTAGACCCTAGGGGCTTGTTACATTAGAGAGCCAGTAGCCACCAGTGTCTTCCAGACTCAGTGACAGAAGAATGAGGAGGGGAACAATAGAGGAAGACACTCAGAGTCAACCTCCAGCCTACACACACACACACACACACACACACACACACACACACACACTCATGCACGCACATACACTCACACTCTCACGCATGTTGCACATACATAAACACATAACACATGTGCGCACACACACACAGGCAAATGCACCATTCACATACACATTTAAAACAATAAATAGTTATAAAATTCATCTGCTACTGCTTCTAATACCGCATTAGCAGGCATTAGTTTAGCGCTGAAACGCTATTTGTTTTCTGTTGGCATCAGTTTCCTTGTCTCCGGAGATACCTTATATGGGGGATTTTGTTTACTGTGATATAAATGTGCAAATATATTATTGTGGTAAAATATACATATGTAACCTAGAAAACCATACATAGCAAATGTGGAGACATGTACTGGGCATGGTGACATACATCTTTAATCCCAACATGTACTGGGCATGGTGATATACATCTTTAATCCCACTTTCAGGAAACATAGACAGGAGAATCTTTGTAAGTTCAAGACCATATTGGTCTACATAGTGAGTTCTAGGAGAACCAAGATTACATAGTAAGACCCTGCATCATAAACAAACAAACAATTTTGGAGACCCAAAATGTTTCTGCTACTGTGAGGAAAATTGATTTTATTGATTTATTTTAGTTTTTTTGGGACAGGGTTTCTCCGTGTACCCATGACTGTTGACAGAGGTTTCTGTCCCACCTGGTCCCACAGCCATTTAGTCCCAAAGAAACAGAGGTCTACATCAATTATAAACTGGTTAGCCTATTAGCTCAGGATTTTTATTAACTCTTAAATTTTACATTAACCCCTAATTTTTGTCTGTGTTAGCCACATGGCTTGGTACCTTTTATTAGTAAAACATTTTTATCTTGTTTTATCTGTGTTTGGATGATGACTGCAGACTGAGTCTTTTTTCTTTTTAGAATTCTTTTGTTTTGTTTTGTTTTGCCTGGTTGCCCCACCTATACTTCCTGTCTGGCTACTAGCCAATCAGAATTTATTAAAAGAACATAAGTGACAGGGTACAAGACCATTGTCTCATAGCACATGGCTGTCCTGGAACTGGTGCTGTGGACCAGGCTGGCCTTGAACTCAGAGACCCACCTGTCTCTGTATCCTAAGTGCTGGGACTAACAGCGTGCTCCTCTACCACCCAGCTTGGAACATTAAGTCTTGTACTTTAAATCAAAAGAATTATACTTGTAGAAATGTCTGGTTATTTCTGATTAGGCATCTAATTTTCTGAGCTATATATACATTTATCCCTGCCACATGGTCAAGTCTCCAAAATTAGAAAGTCTCCTTTTCAAACTAACGGTGGGGGCAATATTTCAATGCCTCTCCCATTGGTTTTATGTAGGTAAATGTTATTTAAACACTAGACTTTAATTTGTACATCATGCCTTACATGTATGGTTAAATATCTGGTTTTCCTAATGTCAACCCTACTGTCTTCTCAAAGGTAACAAGATTGCTCTCAGTGATCTACAAGACATTCTGGGAAGCATGGGTATTGAACTGACAGAAAAGATGCTCTCCGAGCTGCAGGAAAGCCTGCCTGTGGACGGTAAGCCGCAAAGATGCTGCGGGGGCGGGGGGGGGGGCTTCATCAAGGCGTTGCAGGGGATGTGGAGGAAACTCTGCTTCCCTGTGAAAACCGCTGGAGTATAAACTCAGCCATAAGCCCTAAGTGCTACTAAGGGCTATGCAAAAGGCGTTAGGTTGTATAAACTAGAAAATACAGAGGAAAAGAAAAGGAGAAAAAAGCATGTGTTTCGGAATTGCAGAAGTTTATCAGATGTGCCTGTTTTCCACACCACAGAACAACTGAAATGACATCCAGTGTCAGGCTTTGGAGAGTTATCAGAAAGCAGAAGTTTCCTATTCTCAAATCCATTTATATTTGAGGGCAATGTGATGCAAATATCTAAGGACATATAATTTTAAATTCTATGTAATCATAGTATAAGTCTTCAATATTTCTGCTGTGAAATAAAACATTACTCTATAACATAAATAAATGCATGCTAAAATTTTGCGATTTTATATTATAAAAATATATAATAAATATTACTTTATTGTAGATGGTGAAATGGTTTTTCAGAATAGATTGTTGGATGAAGTGAAGTCCCTCAAAGGTAAGTTAGAGAATTAGCAAGAAAAGAGAATTTTCTCAAAAAATTTTATGGTGTAGATAGTAACTCATTTTCTAGGAAATCCTGTTTCTTACTTATAGGCCATTTTCTAGTTATGCTTAATACATTTTTAAGAATATATGTAGTTTACCAAATTGTGTCCTAGATGTATCTTTGCTTAAACCAAAATAAATTTGGAATTTCCCAACTTTACTCCAAAAGAATTGCTTCAGGTATTTCTGGACTTTTGTTTTTTTGTTTTTGTTAATTAAACAAACAATAGTGGTAATTATGAACTCAAAGCTTTGGAAAACACAAGTAAACTTTATTGTTCAAAAGTCCGGCTGGTAAAGAGGCCTGAGTAACTCTGGTGAGGCTTTTCCAGTGGGTTTGACTCAACAGCCAATCCTAGGGGACAGCTTCTGATTTTAATCTCTTAACTCCAATGACTTTATCTGTTCTCTAGAGCACAAAGTCAGACTGGTGTTTTAGTGTTCATATTGTGAGTTAGAACAATAGTATAAATATATTAATCATTAAGTTTCTTCGTTTTAATATTAGCATATGTTCATTAAATCAGATGTGATTGTTGAAATAATGCTTTAATTGTTCCCTTTGATACATTTCTAATTTACTGTTTTCCCAAGGAGGGAAAATTGATGTCAACAACAATGACACCATCCTGGACAATATGGGGATTGAGCTCACAGAGGTGGAGCTTAAAGACCTACAGGAAGCCCTGCCAGTTGACGGTGAGCGCTATGGAACTGTTGAGCTATACAAGGATTTCTAAAGGTTTTTCGGTCAAAAAGACATTGGAGGAACATAAAAGGGCATTCTATTCTTTCATTAAAACCCAAAGTCATCAGTCCCATTTCAAAGTAGATAAGGTACACCTGAGAGTAAAGCTAGGTTTGCTATCTAACCTCCCCCCCCAAAAAAATGGGGGGTGGATGCTAAGGAACAACAGCCATTCAGAGAGTAAAGCACGAGACTCAAAGGAAATCATGACCTCAATAAAGAACAGTTCTCAGCCAGTCCCTTTGGTGTTTTATCCCATCACGTGTGAGCTTTGTGGTCCGCATCTCAGTCTGTGCCCAGCCTCGGACTTGTACCGCTGTATGCCAGCCAGACCTCACCTCTCGAGTGAGCCTTTAGAAACTCAGTCTCAGCATTTCCAAGTGGAAACTCATTTTCTTGCCTCTCAAGCTAACTATCTTCTGAGTTGGTAACCACTCGCCTCTTACTCATCCAGACTTAAGTACACTGTCATCCTCTTTGCCTTCTTTCCCTTACTCCCACAGTTGACTTAAAGGCACATGTGTGTTTCCTTAGGTTTCCTGAATTCTGCTCCTCTGCTAATACTGACCATGCTTCAAGACTGTCACCTCTAGTTGATGCCCTCATAACAACAATATAACTGTTTTTTCCATATGGTCTTTAAAAATGTTTTGTGCTTTTTTTAGCTTATTTTTCTTTTAACTTTATTTTATGTGTATGGGTTGATTTGCCTGCATGTGTGTTTGTGCATTATATATGTGCCTGGGGCTCACAGAGTCCAGAAGAGGGCATTGGATCTCTTGGAGCTAGAATTGTAGACAGTTAGGAGGTATTATATGGGTGCTGGGAGTTAGTTCTCTGGAAGAACAGTCTGTACTCCTAACTACTGAACCATCACTCCTGCCTCATTTCTGAAGATTTACTTAAGTTTTAAATTATGTGTATCTGTGAGTGTGTAAGTACACACGTGTGAGTGTAGTGGCCGCAGAGTCCAGAAGAAAGCATCAGATACCCTGGCACTGGAATGGCAGGTGGTTGTGAGCCACCCAACCTGAACGTGGGTTCTCTGCCACAGCCGTATGTAATCTAAGCCACTAAGTTGCCTCTCCATCACCACTGCTGCCTTCTCCTCCCTCTGCCTCGCCTCCCGCTCCCTCTGTGGTATGTTGTCCACTGTGCTACTGGAATGATTGAGCTGAAATTCTGACCTAATTCAGATAGTTAACACATTGTTTTTCAGAGAACGTGCCTATACATGGCCATCTAGGGTTTTCAGGATCATGCTTTGTTTGCCCTTTAGACATAAGAATCATATCCTTCCACAGTCTTAATTACACATATATGCAAGGATTTTTTATCTCTTTTCTTTAATTTTGCTTATGGGATTTATTTAAAATTTCACTCAAAGTTTTTCTGTACCATTGGGGCATCCATATCAGCCTACAGGTCTATAGTATCCAGCAGACTTTTCCATGAAGCAGGAAAATTCAGAGAGAGTTCAGTTGCTTTTTTCTGTGTCCTGCAGAATGTCTTGCAGACTCTTTCATAAAGCAGGAACCCCAAAGGGTCATCTTACTTTTAGGCAAGTTCAGCAGTCATTTCTCTGCAGGCAGTGCATGTCCAGTGAAACAGTCTAGACAAGAGCAGTTTCTTGCCCAAATGACTAAGGAGCCTCTTTGATGTCCATCTTCCTCTCGAAGTAGCTTGGTGCTGCCAGGAGCAGATGTGTCTCACTGTCATGAAAAGTCCTAAGTTATTAAAACATTTAAATGCCATATTCTGAAGGTCTCTGAAAGACTTGAAGAATACCTATCTAATTGAAATATATCTCTATACGTCTAGAAAATCTAACTAACATGACTACATGCTTGACTATTAAAGACTCTCCATTAACCTATATTTCTTAATTATACATTACATTTTTAAATGAGCTACATAATCCCAATACCTTAATCAAGATCAGAAATACATATACATATAACAAAATTGACCTTAAATTTGTATCAATAAAGCAAGAGCCATGCCAATGCAAATTATTCATCTCTATATCATATCCCCCTTTAAATGCAAAATAACATTTATAAACAATATTTGGGAATATGGGAGCAGTTTTTTTTTTCTCTACAAACTGCTTCCTGCTGTAGGGGCCACTGTTAATCAGGTCTTTCATGGTGTATCCTGGTGCTAAGTTCATCTCAGTCAGCAGTTGAGCGAAGTAATTTTTCGAGGGTGTTCACAGCAACCTTTCAAGAGGCTTTGGTCCTTGAAACCATATTTAGGAGGGTATTATATTTGTGGTCTTCCTGTAACTGAATGGCAGAAATAAAGACATTCCAAAGAGATACCCATGATTCTCAATCTGACTATCGATCTATTGAAACAATGGATGCCAAATAAATGGGAATTTCTCTCATGCTGGGAGAAGGAAAAGGCACCAGCCAGAAGGGAAACTTGTCTCCCTAAGAGAGATCTTACATGGTTCTAACAACTTGTCCGGTCACCTTATAGGATGAGACTGTAGCCCAGACAAGGATAGATCCGTGATTCCCAGGGTCACACCTTTACTGGGACTACTCAGATGTGCACAGCATTAGCCTTATTTATTACCTTATTATTACCCTGATCCCTCTTCAGTGAAGGACTTACAGTTCTGGATCTCTTTGTCTCTCCTCCCAGCGTGACCACATTGAATACATCCTCTTTTCTGATCCCCCCTATTAATTCAGTTCTTCTAATGAGCTTGTTGAGGATAGGTGGCTAGCCCTGGGTTTGGGACAGAGACTGTGACCCCCAAGTTCAATAACACGCCTACCTTGGCCTCCCAACTTCTCTGATGAGAAGAATATGTCACTCCACCTGGTTCTTTGATAATATCTGGTTATTTGACATATCAAGGTTGGCATGATCTCCTCAGCAGCAGAATAATCCTCTATGCTCACCACCTGTCACCTTGCCCATCTTGTTCAGTGTTGTTCTATAAGACAGTAGAAGTCTAGGTCTGTTGGTTTACCTTTTTCTGTATAAGTAAAGTGAATCTCTTTGTGAACCACTCTGTGGAAGTGCGGCAAAGCCAGTAGTTCTCAATGATTCTTGTGACTCCTAGAAACACTACACAGCACCTTGGGGACTGCCTGACTGACAAACTAATATTTAATGATTAAATACATAAAAGTAATGAAAATAACACTGAAAATTTGCCTATGACAAGGTGAGTACAGTTGCCTTAAAGATAACATAAAGCAGTCATGTTTGATTAGTCATTTAAGATTGCCATATTAACTGAAAATTTTTCTAAGCATTAATACTGGGAAGATTTGAATAGACAAGGTGGTGGGGGGAGGTCGCCTGTAGGCATCATGGCCAGCAGCAAAACAGTCCTCAAAGAAGTGAAAATGAAAGCTTGGTTCAGCCAACTTAGCCAGGCTGTGATGCCAGGCAGCTTATTACCAGCATATTTAAACACGGTACAATTCGGGGGAGGAGGGTTCCTGGTGTAAAACAATCCTGAGTGCTCAAGGAACCATAATTACATCAAAACTACATGTGATTTCTTCCAAGAAGATGGATTCTAGAGATAGGCTCCCTGTATTTGCGTCTAGGTCTAGGGAAGGATCTGGCATGGTCTCAATCACACAGATAGCATAGAGGTTTTTTTGTACTGGTTGTGGGAGCTTGGGGGAGCCCCTGGCTATACAGATGATGTAAGGGTCTACTAGCTACCTCTGGTCTTGGTATGAGAACTGATATGGCCTGGTCATTCAGATAATGCAGACCACCAGGCTGTTAATCACCTCCAGCTCCCAGTCTTCTGGCTAGAAAAACAGGTCATACGTCCTTTTCTTTGAAAGGACAATCCTGCATGCTTTCCGTTCCCGATTTCCCTGGAATCTGTAGGTGCAAAGGCCTTCACGCTCCTGACACAAAGGTGTTATCATTTTCTCCAATTATACAATGGCGTATAGACTTTGTGGCTATACCACAATTGAACAGGATCACAGGATAACCACAGTCAATAATGGTTTCTCTACAGCCTGTGAAGTCAGATAAATCTTAACAACCCACAACCCCACTATCTAGGACTTAGAGCTTTACAGGCCATGTGGCCTCTGTCCTACGTTCCCCGCCCTGATATTACAGCACAAAAGCTGGCATAGATAATGATCAAGCAGATGACCATGCTTGTGTCCCAGTCCATATGGGACATCACAACTTTAGCAATTTTTATGAGACACACATGTTTTCTTTGGGGGTTTTCCAACTAGTTAAAAATGAAACGGCAACTCAGATTATTAAGGAGAAAAATAAAAGGTTCTGGTCTGAATGTGGTCCCTGGAACGTAGTTTGTCAAGTTCTGAACTGGAGTAAAGAGCACAAATTTCTGTTAGAGAATCATTCATAACCAAGACTTGTGTGTTGAAGTGTGATGCAGGGCACAATTGCAGAATGCAGACTTTATATCACAGGGAATTTGTGTCCTATTTTTTCATCTGTTTATTTTAAGAATATTTTAATTGTGTGAATTAATGGAATATAGCATAATACTATAGTTTAATATGTACATGTTCTTATTATTATTTTGTGCTTAGATCCATCTATTTCTTTTCCCAGGAAATTAATAAAATATATTCTAGGTTTTTGTGAGTCATAGTCCTCCTGCTGTTCCTTACTTCTGTCTGAGTGAGGACACCTGCTGTCTAATCTCCAGCTGTCCCTTCACTTTCTACCATCAGGTCCTCTAGAAGTCACTCTTCTTAGACTCCTATTGGCTTTTCTAAAAAAAAAAAAATCACAAAACAAAACAAGAACACACATTTGAGGATGAGGGTAAAGGAGTGGGCTGTGGAACGTTTCTTTCTGCTTCTGATTAATTTCATTTAGCATGATGTCCTTCCAGTCCATCCATTTGGTTGACCTGATGAAACACCATTTTTTAAAAATATTTATTTATTTATTATGTATACAATGTTCTGTCTGTGTGTATGCCTGTAGACCAGAAGAGGGCACCAGACCTCATTACAGATGGTTGTGAGCCACCATGTGGTTGCTGGGAATTGAACTCAGGACCTTTGGAAGAGCAGGCAATGCTCTTAACCACTGAGCCATCTCTCCAGCCCGAAACACCATTTTTTATGCTTAAATAACACTCCATTAGCTGGGCGGTGGTGGCGCACTCCTTTAATCCCAGCACTCAGGAGGCAGAGGCAGGCGGATCTCTGTGAGTTCGATGCCAGCCTGGTCTACAAGAGCTAGTTCCAAGACAGGAACCAAAAGCTACAGAGAAACCCTGTCTCGAAAAAAATCAAAAAAAAAAAACAAAAACACTCCATTATGCTGAATCATCCTATTTTTTTGACCTTTACAGCTCATGGGCAGGTTGAACTTAATCAGTTGATGGATAAAGTGAAAACCCTCACAGGTAATAAATTAATATAAATCAAATTATAAATTATATTTAGTTTGTCTTACCACTTTATCTTTTGTATGTTAAATTTTTTATCTGATTTATCTAATGTCCTGGAAATATGTTTTTTATGTCTTTGGTTTTGTAATAAAATTCTAGTTTTGTGTTTTAGTAGAAAGTTATTTGATATTTATATATGATATGAAAATATTCCAATATGGAGGAAAAAGAAAATTCTAGATTAAATCATTGAATGATAGAGTAAAGCTCTGAATCAGATGTATGTAGGTGATTTTATTATTTAAAAATGTTCAGAAACCTGGCATGACTTACTTGGATAATAAAGTTCCAATTCATTAGGAAATTGTAAGCCTCTTTTTCCTGTGCTTTAGTAGTCTACACAATGTTAAGCTGTGTTGTGTTACTTTTATGAAGTAAAGCATTTCACTAACATTGAGCAAAAATATTTATTCACAAATCCAATTGTGTGTGTAACTTAGTGTGTGTGAGTGTGTGTGTATGAGAGAGTGTATGTGTGTGAAAAAGTGTGTGTGAGAAAGAGAATGTGTGTAAGAGAGTGTATGAAAGAGAGAATGTTGTGAGAAAGAGTGTGTATGTGTGTGTGTGAGGGAGAGAGTGTGTGTGAGAGAGAGTGTTGTGTATGTGTGTGTGTGTTACATGCTGTCCTCACTTCTTATCAAGCAGTAAAATTACTATGGAATAGGGTGAGATGAGATAAGTTTATGTGTGTTTTAGAGTAGGATGTATTTAAATTATTTCGTGTTTTGAAGGAGGAGAGATTGATGTCAATGATGTGAGAAATACTCTGAAAAACATGGGGATCAACCTGGAGGAAAAAGAAATGTCGAAGCTGCTAAAACATCTTCCAGTCAACAGTGAGAGTTTCAGAGTTCCTTCAAAGAACTTAGTGCTAACAGAGAGTTCAGGGTAGACATGGATTCATAGGAAGACCCTGTCTGAGAAAAGGAAGAAGGAGGGAAGGAAGGGAGAGAGAACTTAGTATTATGTTTGTGTGTATGTGTGTGAGAGAGTGGGGATGAGGGGACTGTCCAGCTTGTTTTTTAGGCTTATGTAGCGGGCAGTGAGCCACACACATCCTCCGGTTTCCTCCTCAGTGCTTTTTTCTTTCATGGGTTCTGTGTTCAGATTCACTCAGTAAACACTTCACCAACTGAACCATCTCTGTAGTCCCTGGTGGTGGCAAGCTTTAAAGTTACCTTTATTTGATTGTGGAAGAAAGAACATACACCTCGAGATTCTTTGCCCAGAATTGTGCTGCCACCATGAGTGAAAGACTAAACATTGGGTTGTGATTGAGACACAGGTTGGGACATAATAGAGACATAGGCTAATGACGAGGCTGTAAAAAAGAAAGCAGTCAAGTTAGCTAGAGTGAACTACACTCCCCATGAGGAGGAAGACGTACTGAAAGCCGCCTCTGCACCTTGATCTTACCACTTTCCATTGGCCTCATGTGTGCACATAACCATATAAGTCTTTTTCAAATTATAGCTTTTATATCTTACCTCAGTGAGTTTTCCTGTATGTCTGTGACCTCACACGAGCGTTTCTTACAGAAGACGGGAAGGTCTATCAAAATCGGCTGATGGACAGTCTGAAGTCTCTTAAAGGTGAGAGACAGCCCTGATGACATGCAGGTAGAGCTGAAATCTCGGTTTCTTTATCACCACAGTGTGGGCGCTGTGATTGCTACACTCAGACTTCCCTTGTGGGTTACTGTCTGTTCTCTTAGCTTCTCTTGTTCTTAGAAAGAAACCCATGCCCTGGGAGGTGAGGTACTGAGGGAAAACAAACCAAGCAAACCGACCTCACTTGACATGTTAAAAAAAGGAAGGAATAAAAACTGATTCGTGAGGGGCATCTAGCCAGTAGTAGAAACAATCTGAAACTCGGAAAACAAAAAACAAACTGTACATACTGGCGAAAATGAAGCAAACCCACAAGGCTTGTCCCGTCTCTGCTGAACTGACGGTGCAATTGAGCTGTCGAGCCCTTTCCAGCTGTGCACTGGGTAAACTGGCGTTTGAGGCCGGGTTCGTGTGGAAAGGTTTCTCTCCTTAGCCCATTGTGGATTCCTTTGTTATTGTTACTATTATTGAGGTATGGTTTTTTTTTTCTGTCTGCTGAAAATGATAACAATGCACAAAATTTGGTAATTTTGAAACTTTTGTTCATCTGCCTGTGTCTTTCACAAGGAGGGACTGTTAGTGCCGATAAACTGGATTCTTTTCTGGAGAGCATGGGCATGAAACTCAAAGAAAAGGAACTTGACGACCTGATTCATAATCTGCAGCGGAATGGTAAGCCTTTAACCTCACTAGGATGTTGTTTAAACACAACCAGCCTCACACTCATCAGCTCACCCTTCTTATATGGCATGGCGGCAGTGCTCTCCCTGTGTAGTTAGACAGGGAGAAATCTGTAAGATTGCTGTGTGTGTGTGTGTGTGTGTGTGTGTGTGTGTGTGTGTGTGTGTATGTGTGTGTGTGTGTGTGTGATGCCTGTGCACCATGTGTGGACTATGCCCACCCTGGAAACTATGTAGAGAACGGATAAAAAAGGAAACTGTAGGAACAGAGAACAGTTAGAAGACACTACAATATCCAGAAGAGCGATGAACTTAGACAGGGAAACAGTCCTAGAGCTTGTAATTGTAGCAGAAAAACCACAATTCTGAAGACAGAGCCTATGATAATAGCTCAAGGATTGAATATCAGCCTGGTTCTCTACATAGCATCTGGAGTTACCCTGTTAATATACAGATCACATCACGAAACTCCTGGGCTCAAAACACCTTTCCAGGTTTTCTAGTTTCTCTCAGGGTTAAAGCCAGAGTCTTTACAATGACTTAGGAGGCTTACATGACGTATTCAGTCTCCTGAAATCTTCCGCTAGTTTCCCATGCTTAGCCTGTTCTAGAAACACTCATCCTCAGACATACGAGCCAATCACGCCGCCTTCTCAAGCTTTTTCACTGACTGAAACATCCACCCCTCAGACATCTACCTGGTCCAGTCCCTCCTCTTTAAGTCTTTGCAATGTCACCTCCGTAATGTCTCTTTAAACTTCAGCAGTGGCACTTGGCAGCATTCTCTGTGTGTCTCAGATTTACTGTCATTTTCCACCACCTAATACCCCCCATGATCTTCCTTTCCCTGTGTTACTATGTATCTGTTGTTTAAGGAACAATGCCAATTATAAAGGAAGTACTCAATAACTGTTGCCTTTAACTGAATTTAGTAAGCCTCTCTACAGTATGCATAGTTGATTGCTATGTAATATAATTAAGCCTAATATTCTAAAATATTCTATCAAATTGTCAACATTTACTATCAAATAGCAAGTCAAATTAAAATGAAATGGTAATAATTATTTGTAGATTGGACAGTCTCCCTAATCCAGTAGAACCACCCACATGTGATAGGAACCAGTTTTTGTTTTTTTGCTTCATTCATATATTAAAGAGAAAGGTATACTCTAAAGTTTCCAAGCAAGAAAGTTAATTCCAAAGAAGACTCAAAATTCAAATTTTTGTACCCAGTTAAAAGATACAGAATGCAGAGTAACATTATTGTTACAGGAATTTTAACATGTAGGGCCACGTGTTCCTTTCAACCTTGAAATTCTTTGTCTTTTTTCTTTTCTTTTAAAACAACCTTTTTTATTTTACATACCAATCCCAGTTCCCTCTCCTGTCCCTCCTCCTTCTCCCATCACTTTTCCTCCACCCATCCCCCATCTGTTCCTCAGAGAAGGTGAGGCCTCTCAGGAGAGTCTACAAAGTCTGTCACAGCACTTGAGACAGGAGCAAAGCTCTCCTCCATGTATCTAGGCTGAGCAAGGTATCTATCCCTCCATAGGGAAAGGGCTCCAAAAAGCCAATTCATGCATTAGGGATAAATACTGGATCCATGGCCAGTGGCCCCACAAACTGCTTATGCCACACAACTGTCACCCACATTTAGAGGCACTAGTTGGGTCAGATGGAGGTTCTCCAGCTGTCTGTCCAGAGTCGGTGAGCTCCCACTAGCTCAGGTCAGCTGTTTCTGTGGGTTTCCCCATCAAGGTCTTGACCCTTTTGCTCACATTATCGTCCCTCTTTATGGCTGTGACAATTCTAGAGCAAGTCTTAGAACTAGCATCCCTTTGGTATCTTATATCGAACTTTTGATCTATGCTGATGACTTAACTTTCTATTATTTTGTAGTTGATGGGAATTTCAATCTCAGAAAGATAATGGATGAAGTAAAAACCATTTCTGGTGAGTAAGCACGTGGCATGAACTTGCCATCCTTGAGCTTAGCACTGTCTCTTACACTTCCTAGCTGCCCAGACACTGACTTTGAAGATGTGTGGGGTTTTGTTGTTACTGATATTGCATGTACTACAGCTGAGTATTATATAATTCAGGTTTTTAATGTGGATCAAAGGATTGTATATTCATAGCACGTTGTTTTACTCCGTAGTTTGTTCTCTAAAAATACCAATTGCTATAAAGCATTTTTATTCAAAATCATCAGTAAATATATAAAATCATTGCCCTTATTACTGCAACCACTTAATCACATAAAGCAGATTAAAAAGCACCTGGTGAGAATGTGAATGTTTAAATCACTTATCTGCGTTGTTCTGATCACTAGCCAGTTATACAGACAGAGTGCAGTATGTCTTGATTTTAGGCTAAGAGACCTTCTTCAATAAGTTAGATAATTTTAACGATTCCTCCATTCATTCTGTCTTCCTCCTACTCTTCTTCTTTCTCTTCTTCCTCTTCCCCGTTCTTCTCCTCTTTCCTCTTTCTTCTCCTTTTCTTCTCTCTCCCTTTCCCTTTACAGGAAAAGAGATAATTTCATTCTTCTCTTGCTTAGTCTCAAATTGTGACTCTTTAGCCAGGCATAAGGATTGTAGATCATTAAGTGGGTCTTTAAATTCTCAAGTAATCATATTCTCATTTTTTAAAGGAAAAAAGGTTGATGGAAGCAGTCTTCAAGATTATCTCAGAAACCTGGGGATTGAGCTAACAGATGCAGAATGCTCAGAGCTCAAGAAAACCCTGCCTACTGACGGTAAGTCCGTTACCTCTTCAACCTTATGAAAGCGCTAGTTTTATGGCTATTTATGAGCACTTGTAAGAACTTTCTAGGCCATTCCCACTAGTAATTCTAGAACTCTATTGACTAGTTAACTAGATTCTAGGTTATCCCAAACCCATGTATCTATTAATTAAATTTTACCCCTTAGGTCATTAAAACCTTCAATCATAAGAAACTGCTATAACTTAGCATTTACTACAAATTTTGAAGCTAAATTATGGTCAGAGAGAGACAAATGAGGAGAGCAAAGAGTTAGAACAAGGGCAAGGAAGGATAAGTTAGGTGCAAATAAAAGGGTAGCAATGATAGAGAGTCCCAAGTCTGAGTCCATAGGTTCAAATCCTGGCTCCACTACCTGTCACTGTGTTGTCTTGGACTCTACATCCCGAGTCCCATATCTTCAAAATGGGAGTGAGAATTGAACGAAATAAAGCACCTTGAAGAGTGATTGGTACATAGTTAAACAGGGCTAAATGTGGTGAACTGTGATGGGATGCTGGGATGATGGCCATGGTAATGGTGGTGGAGGCAGCAACGGTGACCATGCCTGAGAGCCGCCCTAGTACACAGTGACTTAAGTGACAAAGAGATTTGTCACTTTGTTAAGGTTTGCCATTCCAACTTGCATTTTAGACTAAACATAAAAAGCAGATTCTAGAGTCATAGAACATGTCACCTGCATGACTGTCACTCTGACACGATTCTAGAGTCATAGAACGTGTAATCCTCACGACTGTGGTTCTGACATGATTCTAGAGTCGTAGAACATGTAATCCTCATGACTGTGGTTCTGACATGATTCTAGAGTCATAGAACATGTAATCCTCATGTATGGGGTTCTGACATGATTCTAGAGTCATAGAACATGTTATCTGCGTGAATGTGGTTCTATCATGAATTTACCTTTTCTTGTAGCTGCTGGGAAGTTATATCAGAATAATGTGCTGGATGCTGTAAAATCTCTTAAAGGTAACAATTTAAATATTAAATTCCAGTCTCTGTATTTATAAGTATTAGACATTTACTAATTACCTATGCTTTCTTACAAATTGGTTTTATTAGGAAATATCTGTAGCACGAATACTAAAAAGCTAGAGACAGATATTGGGGTTCAAGCTGAAGATCAGAAAAGCAAAACAGCCAAGCCACTAGAGAGATCTTACCTCTACCAAGGCTCAGACAAGCAAAGGGGAGATCCGCCAATGCTCTGCTCCAACCTCAGATTCCACACTCCACTGAGTTCCTGTCTCTTCCCCCTTATATTCCTCTCTCCACCAACCATATTGCTCCTTTCTCCACCTCCCTAGTGCTGGGATTAAAGGTGTGTGATCCCAAGTGCTGGGATCCTCTTTGTGTGAGCTCTGTCTCTCTTTCAGACAGATTGAATCAAGTGTAGCAGCCCAAGGTGGCCTTGAGCTAGCAGAGATCCATCTGCCTCTGTCTCCCAAATCTTGGGATTAAAGGTGTGTGTTATCATTCCCTGGCCTGAAATGGATGATTAGTATGGCTGCTTTGCCCTCTGATCTTCAAGCAAGCTTTATTTATTAAAACACAAGTAATATACCACTATGAATATCCTTATTTCTATTTCTTCATATAGCGTTGAGTTGTCCCAAAGTTTATCAGAAGGAAAAAAGCAATTTGAAAAATATTTTTATATAGCAAGAGTTATTTATGACTTTATGTCAAATAATCTAAACTTTCAAGGCCAAAAATGGCCTCTACTACTTCTAAAGCCAAGATAAGTTGCTTCTTGTGGCCTCTTTCTTCCAGTCAACATTTGATAAAACAAGTTCCATTCATAATTCCTCTCCTAACTTTCTGGCGTTGACATAACTTATTGTACCGTTGTTTTTCCATCACACCTCTTAGGCAATAACATCTATTAAATAAGATGAGGGTACAATGATACCTTGAGTGCACTGAAGCCATTTAACTGTCTCCTTTTTCTGTTTCTAAGGAGGGATGGTTGATCTCAGGGACCTGGACAAAGCTCTCGGAAACATGGGAATTGAACTCACAGAGAAAGAAAGTAAAAATCTAAGAGATAACCTGCCAGTCAAAGGTGAGCAAGAAATTATAACATCTCAGTGTTTTGGAAGGTCAAAAGATTATCTCCAGATATCTGTACTATATGTCAAAACTAGATGGGCCCAAAACTATGAAATTTCAGCAAAACCAAGAAAGAATTCATTGTATTTCATTGTGTTGAGATATGATCCCTCTGTCCCTGTGTCTTTGGGGTTTTTATCGTGAAGGGAAGTTGGGTTTTTCCCAAAGGCCTTTTCTGCTTCTTTTTTTTTAATGCGTAATTTTAGTGTTTTATTTTTTTTAAATTTATTTATTTATTAAGGATTTCTGCCTCCTCCCCGCCACTGCCTCCCATTTCCCTCCCTTTCCCCCATCAAGTCCCCCTCCCTCATCAGCTCGAAGAGCAATCAGGGTTCCCTGACCTGTGGGAAGTCCAAGGACCGCCCACCTCCATCCAGGTCTAGTAAGGTGAGCATCCAAACTGCCTAGGCTCCCCCAAAGCCAGTGCTTCTTTTGAGTGATCATGTGACTTGTGTCCTTGTATTCAGCTCAATGATGTATTACATTTATTACCTTGTATATATTGAATGGTGTCTTCATCTGGAATGAAGGCAGGCTGACCATGATGAGTGATATTTTTCTGTGTTCTTAAATGAGGTTTATAAGTATTTTTACTGAAAATATTTGGATTTCTGTTCAACATGGAGATTGGCCTGCCATTCATTCTCTTTATTGATTTTGGCATTGGTGCAGTGCTGGCTTCTAAACACATTTGGAAAGTAGTCTTTCCTTTTCTATTTGATTCTGCTGGCTACAGATTTGTCCATTTTATTGGGTTTTTGGAATAATCCTCTTTTTTCTCAACTCTATTGTTCTATTATTTATTCTGTTTCTCTCCATCTGAGCTTTGGCCTTATTTTGATACCGTTCACTTCTCAGCTCTTGTGAAGGGCTGGGTCTGAGCTATTTGGGCACATGGAAGAGAATTAGCAAATTAGAATTTTTGTGTAATGTTTTATTCTTTTGGCATTTTGGGGGGCCCACCACCCAGCTCCCAAATAAAATAAAATAAACATACAGAGGTTTATTCCTTGATATGAATGTCTGGCCTTAGCTTGGCTTATTTCTTGCCACCTTTTCTTAAATTATCTAGACTACCTTTTGCCTCTGGGCTTTTATCTTTCTCTATTTCTGTATACCTTTCTTCACTTCTTTCTCCGTGGCTTACTGTGCAGCTGACTGGGTGACTTGCCCCTCATGTCCTCCTCCCCTTGTTCCTTCTTCTATTTATCCTCTTTGCCTGCCAGCTCCGCCTATCCTTGCTCCTGCCTTGCTATTGGTCATTCAGCTCTTTATTAGACCATCAGGTGTTTTAGACAGGCAAAGAATCACAACTTCACAGAGTTAAGTAAATGCAGCATAAATAAAAGCAATGCACCTGAAAATAATATTTCCCAACAAGACTTCTCTTAGTTGTGACTGATTTATAATTACCAACAATGTCTCACACATTCCTCCAAAACAAGTTGTTATATAGACTAATTGATATGTTTGATATATTCAATAAATGGATTATCAAATATTTAAAGGAGGAACAATAAAATGCTGGAGTAATTATCTCACATATACAGAAATAAGTATCCAGAAAGCCATGATAATTGAAAATATAAGAGAATAGTATTTTAACCAAAAAATGAAAATTTTACATTTGTGGTGACCACTGATGGAACTTTATGGCTAATGTCAGCCAAATTTTATGCTCTTTCTAAGGCAAAATAATTTCTTGTAACATGAGAGGCCGTACAACCCAGGGCATATATAGTCTTATTTTGATGGAAGATTGGCTCAATTTCTCTTAATTATAAATTAAATATAAAATTTAGAAAAAATTAACAAAAAGATTAGATTTTGATTAAAGATAGGAATAAGCATCCTGTGTATTTAAAATATGTATCCTCTAGTTGTTTGTGTCTTTTCTCGTAGCTGGGGAGAAGATTGATCTCAGGAAGCTTCTAGATGAAGTAAAGGCATTGAGAGGTAAGTGACAGAGTACTGGGAATGAACCTAAGAGTATAAACAGTTCTACTGGGTCACATGATGCTTTTGCCATAGCTGCTGCCAGTACTCACATAGTTTACCTTTTATTAGTAAGTAGTATATCTCTAATTGACTAGAGTTAAAATGTGGATTAGCTATACTTCAGTTACTATTTCTGTGCCAAAACATATGCATATGAATGTTTTGTCTGTATGTATATCTGTATAGCATGTGAGTGCCTGGTGCCCATAGAGGCCTTAAAAGGATATCAGATTTCTTGGAACCAGAGTTACAGGTAATTGTAAGCCACTTCATCAATGCCAGAATTCAAACCCAGGTCCGCTGAGGAGCAGCACGTGCCCTAACCACTACTGAGCCATCTTTCCAGCCCGTCTATGCAAAATTTTGATTGTCTGCCTTTAAGTAGTCTTTTTCTCTTAAGTTTTTCTCAGTAACATTATTCATAACTACTGAGTTTAAATGAGTCCTGGTTGATAATAAGGGAGAGCTTTAGTTAGGGATATAGAGCATCACAAAAAGAATAAAATAAATTTTACTTGCTAATATATGAATATAGACCACCTAAAACACTCTGATCCATAGTGATGTCTTATTCCCTACACAGTTATACACTGTGTAATACTTTCCCCATATTATGATTATGAGAAGATACATTTTACCTGTGTTTGTTTTGAAGTTTTGTTCTTGATACAGTAGTTGAGAGCAATGCTAAGATGAGAATATTTAAGTAATTTTTAAAATTCTTAAATTTTTATTTCTTATTTGTAGGAGAACCTATTGATATGGGTGACTTAGAAGACATTCTGGAAAACATGGGGCTAGAACTTACAGAAAAGGAATTGTTGCAGCTGGTGAGAAAGTTACAAGCTGATGGTAAGTGTTTAAAATAGACACAACTGTTTCAGCAGGGACAGGTTTTTTTTCCCCCTTAGTCAACACTAGTAACATCTAGGAGACAGTTTTTTAGTGTTGCAACTAGCAGGGACGGGTTGGTGGTAACAATGGTAACTAGTGGATGAAGCCATAGATTACTGACAACCATAGAGTAATAGAGAATTTCAGTGAGTAAAACATAGTTGCACACAAGAATCATCCAGCCTAAAAGTTCTGTTATTACAAATGTCCTCCATGAAACCTTTTGGGAAGCTTATATTTGCAAGCTTATATACAAACATTGTCCTGTTTGATTCTGAGTGAAAAAGTCTGTCAAAAAAAAAAAAACAGAGCTCAATCCTACCTGAAGAAGACATAATTGTGCAGCTAGTTCTTCACTTAGAAATAAAGGTGTCATTACTATGATTCAACAGCAAGAAATGCCTACTGCTACTATCAATTTTACAGCCATGCTTAATGTTAAGCAAAAAGGCGAGGAAAATGAAATGGAGTGTGTACTGGGCATCAGAATATAAAAAGCAAAAGAAGAGATAATAGGCTACATACTTCAGCATCATGTTGGCTTTACATAGCGCAGTGGCTAATCATCCTTGTCATTTGGAGAAGGGTCTGAGAGATTACATAAGGAGTGTGCCTAGGAGTGTTTCCAGAAATGATTAATGGAGGAGGAAACCCACCCTGAATGTGGCACCTACATCTGGGGTCACAGATGGAGCAAAGTGTGGTGGAAAAAATGGAAGCTCTTACCAGGAATCAATCTCTCTCTCTCTCTCTCTCTCTCTCTCTCTCTCTCTCTCTCTCTCTCTCATATGGGATTCCCCTCTGTATGCTGTGAATATGTTTTATTAGCATCGTTTATTAAAGAAACTGCTTTGGCCCATGGCAAGGCAAAATATAGTTAGGCAGAAAAACTAAACTGGATGCAGGGAAAGGAAGGCTGAGTCAGGCAGTTGCCCAAGAAGCAAGATGTGAGGTAACAAACCATGAGCCTCGTAGTAAAATATAAAATAATAGAAATGGGTTAATTTAAGATGTAAGAGCTAACTAAGGATATGCCTGAGCTGTTGGGCAAACAGTGTTGTAATTAATATAGTTTCTGTGTGATTATTCGGGTCAGGGTGTCTGGGAAATGAAAGCACAGTCTCTGTTTTACATCTCAGCATCCCTGAGAGCATCCCGGCTAGGAGGAGAGCATCCCAGCTATGTCAGGCATTTCTGCTGTGCTCTTCTCACTCATCTCTGTTGCAGAAACAAGGGGCCAGTTAGCTATGATCTAAATCCCCTGTAACTACGAACCAAGAGAAATCTTTTCTCCCTTTAATTGGTTTTCTCAAGTTAATCTCACAGCAGCAAAATGTCTGCCTAGCGTGTGTCAAAGAAGAAAAACATGCCAACCTTTTTAAAAGTTCTCTGCCATCATTTTGCTACATGTTTCTTTTAATTGGAAGAAAATGGAAAATCAGTCTAGAGTCATACTTCTGAGATGGTTTTTATACTGTCATAATTATTGATTTCTCCTTGGCCTAAATCGTTTGTTCTTACAGCTGGTAAAAAAACCTATCAGAAGAGGTTGCTGGAGGGTTTGAAGACACTTCCAGGTAAAAGGGGTTGTGATAGAAAAGCAGATGTACAAGGGGGGCTTGTGGTTAGCTTTTCCTTCACTCCTGGACGTTCAGACCTGAACCCCCTTCTGGTAGGCACAGTGCTTTGTCTCTGTCATTAAAACCTGCAGAACCCCTGTGATTTGCCAGTTTTATTGTGGTAAGAGATGCATAGAGAAATCTATCATTTTAAATGTACAACCCAATATCATAAGGTGAGTTCACAGTGTTGTACAGCCATGACCACTACTCACTTCCAGAGCTTGTCTGTCACTGGGAACAGAAACTTTGTACCTGTTAGGGAATCACTACTATTCCCTCCTTCCTTCAGCTCCCGGTTGCCTCTGCTCTGCTCTTTATGAATTTACTATCTCTTCTGTGAAACTAGACATGCCAATAATTTAGAATTGTAGAGAGATTTATTTCCCATTCCTTCAGAAATCCCCAAAAGTTTATAAGATTCCCAAGTGAATCTAAATATTTACAACTTTAAAGAGACTTGTTTTTTCAGAAAATTTAATAAACAGCAAAGTTGATCAATTTGAAAGTTCAATCAACAGTAGTCATCTGGTTATCCAAATAGCAAAGAATGGGGTCATCTGTTTTTGTCATATTTTAAAGTTAATATGTTTTACTCTTACCTGTATCTCTTTTGAAGAAGGGAAAGTCAAGGCTGGGAAGGTGGACACGTTTCTGAAGAACATGGGGATAAACATCTCAGAAAAAGAACTTAAAGATCTAACACAAAGCCTGCCTGTTAGTGGTAAGCACCTACCTACCATTCTGCACCAGAAGGGCAAGGCTGTAAAGGGGCAGACTCTGGAGCTGCTGCCTGATTTGCATCCTGGCTCTACTATGTGATGCTCATATTGTCTTGATCTTCTCTCTGTGCCTCACTTTCTTCATCTGTTAAAGGGCATATTAAGCCTAATTATAAAGTTCTGTGAGGACCAGACTGTGCTAGTTTTGTTGTTGCTATTAGTAGTATCATGTTATAACCTTGCATGAATGTGCATACTAATCTCTTTGGAATCTTGACATCGAGTCATTTGAAAAAACTTTGAAAAAGAACTCAGAGCTTAGGCTGGGATGGTAGCTCAGTAGGTAAAGTTCCCGCCACACAAGCATGGGGACTTGAGTTTGTCTCCAGAACGCACATTTTAGAAGCTGAGTATAAGAGCTAGAGAAATGGCTCTGCTCATCCAGAGGACCTGAGTTTGATTCCCAGTGCTCACAATGTGGTTCTCAATCATCAGTAACTCCAGTTCCAATGACTCCAGTGCCCTCTTCTCACCTCCACAGGCACCATGCATGCAAATATACATGAGGACAAACTCCTGTACACATTTTTTAATTAAAAAGTTGAGTATTATAGCATGTACTCACTTTTGATTCCAGCACTGGAGAGGTAGAGATAGACTGGCTCATACCTTGGGCTCCCAGGCCGGCCAGCCAAGCATAATCTGTGAGTTTTAGGCCAGAGAAAGGTCTTGTTTCAGAAATCAGGATAGGCAGCATCTGAGAAATAACAGCCATGATCTCTTTGGTCTACACACATACATACATACATACATACATACATACATACATACATACATACATACACACACATAGACACAGACACATAGACATGTATACACACAGACACTAGACACACACACACACCTAGACATGTGCATAGACAGACACTACACACACACACATAGACACACACACAGAGACAATATACATATAGATAGACACAGACACATGCACACACACACACACACACACACACACACACACACACACACACACACACACACACACCCCAAAGTAAGACCAAATCCTTGTTAGTATTTATATCAAGAGAATGACTTCTTTTGCTATGAATTCTATATATTGCTGAGGTGTCAGTAGGGATAAGGAAGGGTCAAGATGAGGCAAAGAAGGATGATATGAAGGAAAGTGTATTGTGATGCAAGACAATTTAAAGATAAATTGAAGGGAGAAACAAAGATAATCTTGGAAGTATAAGGATCAAACTTCTCTTCAAATGGCTTCAAATTTGCAGAGATTGTTTCCTCCTGTCAATTTAAAACAGAAACAAAGTTTCAAAGAGGCAGTGGTACACCATCTACTTAGTTCCCTGTCGAGGACCGAGACACCAGTAAATCTGCTCACCATGTTGTAGCTAGATCCCATTTTTCAAAGATCTGGCACAGTTCAGTTCATCTACATCCATTCATACATGCACACACGTATTGTTTTGTTTTTACCAGGTTTAAAGAGGCACTACAACAAAACATTACAGCGACAGATTTACCTAACTAATTAAAATCTCAGTTGTCCTAGGTCATCTCTATTTATTTTTATTTCTTTTCTCTTTTATTTATTTATTTTTATTATTATTATTAAAAATTTCCACCTCCTCCCTTTTCCCTCCCCCATCCCCAAACTTCCCCTCCCCCTCCCTCTCCAGTCCTAAGAGCAGTCAGGATTCCCTGCCCTGTGTGAAGTCCAAGGTCCTCCCCCTCCATTCAGGTCTAGGAAGGGGTGCACCCACCCACTGAGACATTGGGGCTGATCTAATGGGAGCTCACCAAGGCCAGCTGAACTGGGCCTGATAGAGCATGTGATCAAACCGGACACTCTGAACGTGGCAGACAATGAGTGCTGACTGGGAAGCCAAGGACAATGGCACTGGGTTTTGATCATACTGTATGCACTGGCTTTGTGGGAGCCTAGTCTGTTTGGATGCTCACCTTCCTATCTCTTTTTTTTTTTTTTTGAGAATTTTGTGCATGAGTCCTGTTGTATAGACATAGTTTGTATTTTAAATTCTGTGTTTTAGTATCAGATAAATGATAGGCAAGTAGTCATTAAAAACAAACCTCTAAATATCTGGTATAGAAAGGCTGTGTCACTCATATGTGACATTAATAACTTCTATGTGTAATTCAAAGCATTGGTGAGTTCTATTCCCTTAAGTTAGTGCATAGATTATAGATATGAGCAAACTCCATAGGAATTAATAGCTTCCAAATTTAAAGTGTTGAAATGTAGCATAAATTTATTTTGAAATTTTGTTCCTGTAGTCTAGCAAAGTAATGGGATTTCACCCACAATTAAAGTGCTAAAAAGCAGCTAAAAACAGAATGTATTTCCTTGTGTTGCTAGATATTTAAGATATTTAAGTTTTAATATCTTAAAGCTATATTGTCAATATAGCTTCATTGTGGGATTAAAACCTTTTTGTTTCACACTAATGAAGAAGAAAAATGTAATAATAATTGCTATTAAATCTTGCTCATTTCTGATCTTTATTCCTGTTGTCATCTTGCAGCTGATGGGAAAGTTAATATTAAAAATTTAATGAATGAAGCAAAAGTTTTCACAGGTTAGTGATTAATTCCTACCAAACTAAAGCCTTCAAACTGTTATAATAATTAGTATTTTTCTGTTGTTTTTCTACACTGCTCTGGAATTAGAAAAAAAAAACTTCTAATAGAAGTTTTCCAATAGAAAAGACTGCTTAAAGTGCATAAATTTGTCAAAATATGGCAAAAACAGTACAAAAATACCTATAGGATTATGTCTTAGTAAGAAATCTGCATTCTATGGAAGCTGTCCTCCTAATCTCTCTCTGAAATCCGCAGGCTCAGTACATGGTGCTCCGGATTTTTTAGGATTTTATTAACACCTTTGACAATTACAACATTAACAAAAGCATAGATTTCTTTCTTAGAAAATTATTTATATTAGCTACTCTAAGGGTTGATTTTATAGTAATAAGCTGAATTTAGTTTTCCTCGAGTTCAAAAAGAGCCTGTGTATATGACTAGTAAAGGAACATTTGGCATTCCAGTTTCCTCCAGCCCACAGCAGTGTGGAAGATAGTGTTCTGCTTTTGTTATTCAGTCTAAAATCTGAGGTTGTTAATACATCCACCTCTCACTATTCCTAACTTTTTAGGTGAAAAGGTTGGTGTCAGTGACCTGGAAAATAGGCTGAGAAAATTGGGGATTGAGTTTAATGATTCAGAGTATATGAAGCTACTGAAAACCCTACCAGTGAACGGTAAGCCTTAAAAAGCCACGGGAGTTTCCAGACTGCGGTTTAATAAACTTGAGAGGGAAATCAAAAACTTTCAGTGCTTGAAAGGCTTGGGAAGGTTAAAGGGTCTCACCCAGATTGAAGATTATATTACAAAATAAGTGACTTGTGAAAATGGTGAGAGACAGAGACTGGGGTGCTGGCCTATGCTGACGATCAGTCCTTCTGTGTGGTCAGTGACGACAAGGGAGCATTGAGGGAGCATTGATGGTATTTGAGTACGGCTGTATATTGTTTGTGTGTGTTGAGACTGATACAAGTCCGGGTGGATGGCAAAACAAATATTGTAAGATGAAAAGAATTGTGAGAATTCTTCACACTGTATCTCCCAGTTTCTATAACTCTGAAAATGCATCAAAATAAAAGGCTAAAATATAGAAATCCTGACTACACCCACATATGTGGTTTGAAGGCTGTTGCCCTCTGCGAACCCCTGCCATGTTGATAGAATGGTTTTGCCCTAATCAAAGCCCACAGCATCCGTGGGTCTCCTGAGTCGTTGTGTGTAAACCACGTAACACATTAAGTGAACTGTATCGGTTCTCGATTTTTTTTCCCCCACCAGTTTTATATTTTACATTTTCTAAGGGCTAAGAGGACTGTAACTCTGTGGTAGAGTGCTTGCCTTGCTTGTAGGAGGCCATAGGTTTGGTTACCAGCACTACAAAAAAAAATTCATATATAGAACCTGGAAAATATTTTCATATAATTTGAAATGTATACTGTCTACCCATAGCCACTTTCCGCCTCGTTCCTTATCTGCTGTCACCTTGCTTTGTCTTCTCCTTGGTCCTTGTAGCTTATTAGTGTTGCTGCTTATGTTTTATTTTCTTTCAACAAAGAAAAGACTCTTAAACTTAGTGTTTTTGTCTTTTCAATCTTCTTCTGGACACCTTCCTTTTTATTCTGAGGACTCTTTCGGCGCCCTGATCTTGAGCGTGAATGACTGGGTCTCTTTCCATGCTCGATGGTTTTATCACTCTGTTCTTCTCATCTGTCTTTCCCCACAGATAACGGGACAGTGCCCTGGGCTAGAGTCCTGAAGGAGTTGAAATCTCTCAGAGGTGAGTTAAAGCTCATACTACTGTGTCTGTCTGGAATCTTTAGGCTTCACAAAGTAATCTTGTTTTTTCCTCTTTGAAGGAAAAATTACATTTGGACTCATACTAATTTTATTACCAAAAATAAAAAAGCTTTGTTATTTAAATATATACGGTAAAATTGTAATGAAAAGATACATTTCACTCTCACTCTCTCTTTCTGCTTTTTCTTAAGGAGGAAAACTTGATGTCAAAAGCCTGAAGTCTTTCCTGGATATGATGGGTATCGAACTTGCTAACAAGGAAGTGGACGAGCTGAGGGACAACCTGCCAGTTGATGGTATGCCTGCGAGAGGGTACTATGTGTCCCTAATGGAAACTTTGTTTTAATTGTACAGCTAAGAATGTTAGAAACTAGATTTAATTGGTATTAAGATAAATATTCAAGATATTAGGAAACCCTATCATTACAAATAACATTTTAGGTACCAATTATAAAACTTCTAACTACTTCAGTGAGAAAATTAAATAAGATAATTTTGGGGAAAAAAACATATTTACCCATGGTTTCAGATTTTATTTTTGTGTGTTTTTGAAACCTAGAAAACAAACCAAAAGAAGTCTCTTAAAATCATTGAGTTTTAAATATGCCATTTTTGGTTCATAGGCTTTTGTGCAATATTAAAAATCAAAATTTCAAGTGATTTCCCTAGTTAGGAACAAGCCAATGGAAATAGAAATAGGAAATATTCCATTTAAAGCAACAAAACATTACATAAAATATCTCGAAATAAATTTGACATTTTAAACCCTTTCTATGTCACCTAGAGATTTTACCCATTCTCGAGGGTTTTGTTTTTTTCTTTCCCAAAAGTCAAATAGAAGTGTAAGAAGTCCAGGGCAGATATTAGGTCCTCTCTTTTTATATCTGGCTTCATGAAGGTCATAGGGTTACTTCAAACAGCAGAAGCTTTTAAAATATTGAAACAAACAGAAAACAACAAAATGTAAGAGCAGTCCTTATCTATTGATAACAACATTGAATGTTAATAGATTAAATTCTACAATCAAGAGACAGAAAATATGAATAAAGAAATGAAACTCAACCACTTGTCTCAATTCAGTTTAAGGACATAGAGAGACAAAAAGTGAAAGACTAAAGGGTTGGGCAGGATTTCATGTAGAGGGAAGCCAAGAGAGCAAAGGTAATCATATCAGAAAATAGGCATTAATGAAAATAATAGATAAAATAAAACCTTTTGAAAAATGATCATAAAAACCCAGAATTTATAAAATGCATCAAAAACAGTTCTCTAGAGGAAACTTAGGATAAAGGATTGACATCAACAGAGTTCTCAAATAAACAACCTAATGGTACACCTCAGGGAACTAGAAAAGGAAAAACAAGCTAGAACCAAATATGGCAGAAGATAAGAAATAGTACAAGTTGAAGTAGAAATAAACAAAAGACTAGGAAAGCAAGATAAAACGTCAACCAAAGTAATGTTTGTTTTCATTAAGTATAAATGAAATCAACAAACCTTTAGCTAAAGTGAGAAAAAAAGGGAGGATGCTCACAGGAAACTAGAAATTAAAGCAAAGACATTACAACTGAGGTCACAGATATGCAAAGGCTTGAGAGAAGCTGCATGAACAATGCAGCAGCCAATTGGATAGCCTAGGAGAAAGGCTGTTTCTAGACCTAGACAACCTTCCAATCCTGAGTCACCAAGAAAGAGAAAATCTGAGCAGACGGAAAAGAGTAAGGAGATCCTTGTATTGGTCTATTTGCCATTGCTTCCTCAAAGTACTTAAGGGTGGTTAATGTATAATGGAGATTTCTTTAGCTCTCAGGTGCATGTGAGACATTAAAGAGTATCTACCAAGCCCAGATAGGGACCAACAATAAACCAAAGTAATTTCAATTTACACATAGGGAGAATTAATCCTATTATAGTGCCCATATTACATAAAGCAATCTACATTTAATGTAGTAAGTTTCAGTTTTACACAGGGTTATAAAAGCAATCCTATAATTCCTACGAAACAGCAAAGACCTTGAAGACCAAAGCCGTCTTTAGTAGGGCACCCCACTGCCCACTTCCTGGAAATTTATGGGCAAGTTTCTCCCCTTTGCATGTGACTTCTGAACTTACCACACTAACTGCATGTCTCCTTTGACCCTTTCATTCATAGCTAACGGGAAAGTTGACCTAACTAAGGTGATGGACGGAGCAAAAGCCTTCACAGGTAAGAGAGTTGATGTAAATATAGAATCCTGATCTTTTTACAGTCATATATTTTTAATTTTTATAGTATTTTAATTTATGTGCATGTGACAGTGTGAGTATATGTCACATGTGTGCAGGTGCCCACAGAGGCCAGAAGAGGATGCTGGAGTCCCTGGAGCTGAAGTTACAGGCAGTTATAAGCCAAATTCAGGTCTTTTAGAAGAACAGCAAGTGCTTTTAAACACTGAGCTGTCTCTCCAGCCCCAGTATATGTTTTTTATGCCTTTATTGCTATGTTAATTCTGTGATCTGTGACACCCGTTTGTTCAATTTTTCTTCTATCCAACAGCCAGAAATTACAGTGTTTTCTAGTGTGGTTTTTTAATTGTTTGTTTGTTTGTTTTTATTTTCTAGACAGGGTTTTGCTTTTTTTCCACAAGGTTTTGCTGTGTAACAGCCCTGCTTGTCCTGGAACCACTTTGTAAACCAGGCTGGCCTCGAACTCACAGATATTTGCCTGCCTCTACCTCCTAAGTGCTGGGATTAAAGGCATATGCCACCAAGCCCAACTTTAGTGTGTAATACATTTTATTTTCCTTACTGCAATGCAGCAAAATTCAACAATAAAATGAAACGAAACTTTTTAAAAAGACTCCAGTACACATTGGTAAGCTTGGGATAAGCCTTTTCCACCTTCTGGCTGAACGGCGAGATACACAACACCTGGCCATCATTGCCATGGTGAGTTCCATTGTTAGTGCCCGTTCTTCAAGAACCAAGATGGGATTAAATACTTCAGAGGCATTATGAAGAGAAATCTTTATGGAAGGGGGAAATAGAGAGGCCTCAAGGCTGGAAGCTTCAAGTCTGGTTCCAAGTGAAGAAGAGAAGGTTGGATAGAAGAAGCATCCTATGAGAATTCTTAGGTTGCTCTCTGCCCATATTGCTTTGTACTTACCCAACTGATATTACTTGATGTCAGAAGCTAAGCAGTGTCAGTCCTGGTTAGTACTTGGATGGGAGAATACTTAACTGACAGCTATCTACCCAGTACTTAGAAGGGCTGGCAAGGATTTCTAGATATCCTCCAGCGAAGTCAGCAACTACTCATAGGAACAGGGTTTCCTTTGTATCTTTTTGCCCTCAGTCGTTGATCTCAAGAAGCCAAAGGGAGATGAAGCCAATACGGGGGAATTTCAAAGCAGTAGCTTTGGAAATTTATGTTCTCAGTATATCCTACTGGCATGTTCTCATGGCCAGCATTGACAGTAACCTCTCATCTCTTGATAATCTCTACAAAAATCAAGTTCCTTTGAATGATGTTGCTTTTAGATATTCAGTGGTCATGGTTTTCCCTACCCTGTACTTAGATCATGTGGTTCAATTATTTACAATTGTGCTAAATTCCATGTATTTATTTCACTCTGTTAATCTTTATTATTAAGGAGAAAAAATTGGTATCCATGATGTAAAAACTGTTCTGAAAAACATGGGGCTAGAGTACAAAGATCAAGAATTCTCCAAACTGACGGAAGATCTGAAGTTTGACGGTAAGCATCTCAACACCTGATGTAATGAAAGGGCTTTAGGATTTCTTTGTGACAAAGATATTCTCATTTCATAACACTACATTAAGTAGAAATCAAAAGTTATACATGAACCCTGCCATGAATCCTCTCTCCAGTCCCAGTTTAGATCTGATAGTCATTTCATTATGCTGAGGGTTTGTGGAAAGAGAAAGGGTTAGCTTAGGAGTGAGCAAGCACAGGACTGGGAAGAATAAAAGAAGTGTGGATCTGTGTGTTATATAGAGTCTGATGTACTAAATTTCCCCACTTTTCTCTCACATTTTTGTTTATTTATTGATTGTGTGTGTGCGCACACCTGTGTGTCTGTGTTATGGACGTGTGTGGGGGCGTGCCCTTGCCACGGTGCGTGTATGAAGGTCGGAGGACAGTGTGTAGGAGGAAGTTCTTTCTTTCTACCACGCGGGTCCAGGGGGTTGAACTTGAGTGCTAAGGCTTGGCAGCAAGCACCTCCACCCACTGAGCCATCTCACTGCCTCTCACATTTATTCCTTATAAGAAAAAATATATACTGAAGATGCTTACAGTCCATTTTCCTGAGCACATGCTCATGATTATCCACATTTCTGTGACTTGAATCCTGTATTTCTTACAGATAATGGAAAGATCTTTCAAAACAAGTTACTGGAGAAAGTGAAGTCTATGAAAGGTGAGTGACAAGATCCTCATGTCTGCAGTTTCAAGAGCATCCTTGCGTGCCGCCAGAGCTCAGATATACCTCTCTATAAACTGGTGCTCCGTGTATGTGACAGCCTCTGCTGCAGCTGCCGAGCCTCTCTCTATCTTCGACCTAAGGGGAAAGCTCCCCACTTTCTCAAGATTTTGTTTCCTCTTTTGAACAAAAGAAATAGACTAGAATTTTACATTTTAGAGAAAGGGGGTAACTGGGAAACATTATCAGTCATGCAGGGCTTTAATCAGGAGGAAATAAAACTTAGACTAGGAGTTCAACCATCTTAAATAAACCCCAGATATTGTTCAGACGCAAGACATAGTTACCTGCAGAACCAGAAGTTCCTTAGTATTTGTTTTAGTTTAAAATGAAATTCTACATATTTGTCATGCACAACATGATGCTTTAAAGTGTAAATGACTAAATTTACTGATTGTAAATAATGGATTACCTCATATGGTATTGCTTTTGTAATGAAAAGAGTTAACAGCGTGGTCCTGGCTTCGTTTCTGTGGCTGTGCTAAAATGCCCTCACTGAAAGCAGCCTTGGGGAGGGAAGTGTTTATCTGGCTTACACCCCCAAGCCTCACCCCATTACAGGATTTTACACTTTCACTGTTGAAACCTTAACAATGTTTCTGAGTAGAATCTGACAGTTTAAAATAATGTTAATATACATAAAATAGGATTTTTCTCATAGTTTAGACATTACTAATACGAGCAGATAACTGAAGAGAGCCTGTGACCAGGCCCTGGAGAATGCAGGACCCCTCCCTCAGAGAACTGATATGGAATATTTCTGAGAACTGACAGCTTCTGGAGCAGGGAACATAGCTCCAAAAGCTCTAAAAAGCTGCCCTGGAAGCTTTGGGCTTTTCTTCACGGGCCTCTCTCTCCTCAGGGGGGCAGGTCAGCACCAGCAATCTGAAAACTCTGCTGGATAAGCTAGGGATCCTGCTCAAGGACAGCGAATACAAGGATCTGGTCCAAAACCTCCCTGCAGGTGGTGAGTGGGGTCTTCGAGTGTCCTGGTTTGGTGGGATTTTTGGTTTTTATTTAAGAAAAAAAAACACCTTTAATAATAAAAGCCCTAGGATAAGGGGGTTTAGGGATGGCCGTCTAATGTGATATAACCAGAAAGCTATACATATGGGCAAGGCACATAAGCCACCAGTTACCAAAATCAGTGCTAAAGCCTTGCGTTTAAAAGCTTGCCTTTTGTACTTTCCATCCATGCTATGATCAGTAATAGACATTCTTCTACACTCTGAATAGCAAAAAACAAGCTCTTGAGATAAGGATACTTCTGAATTTCTTCCCACCACTAACATGCTTGAGTTTGGGATGTTAGAACTGTGAATGAAATTTATATTATAGAAACAGAATTTTGTACTTTTAAGGTTTTCTTCATGAGACTCATGAAAGCAGTGAGATTGGATAAAATAATAACAGAAATATTGCTTGCGTATTTCTTTTTAAAAAAACTTTATTATTTTATGTGTATGAATATTTTGCCTATGTGTATGTCTGTACATCACATGCACGCAGTGCCAATAGAGGCCAGAAGAGGACACTGGATCTCCTGAGTAGGGGTAACAGACAATTGGGTAGTGAGAATTGAACATGGGTCCTCTGGAAGAGCAACATGGGTTCTGAACCACTGAATCATTCCTCCAACCCCCACTAGCACGTTTCTTAAATAAACATATAAAGTACATAGGTTAGGGCCTTTACGACAACAAATGCTGATTTATCTTCTCTGTTCTCATGCCTTATTCCAGTTCTCAGGAAGGTCTCTCTAGATACACTGATGAAAAAGCTGAAGGCTTTCACAGGTGAGTAAGAACGTGCTGTGATTCTCATAGCGTTAATGCTTACATTAAAGGTAACTGAAATAATAAAAATTATTTAGGGACTTTAATCAGTAGCATCTCATTTTCCTGTAGCATTTCTAGAATAATATAAAATTAAAATATTTTGTAGTAAAATATAGACATCTAAAGCCCCTGAGACTAACTTAAGATGCTGAGATGTGTTGTACTGTCAGTTTGAAATAATGTGCCTCACTTCACAAGTGCTTAAACCTATCTAAAAGCCTATAGAACATGGGAGAGTAAAGCTTAGGGAGGTTGAAAACCATGTTTTACTGAAAGCATCGAATAATTCCTGCCACACAAATATTTCTGAAGAGTAACTCTTAGAAGAATCAGTGTTTTGGTAATTCACTGATCAGATTTTATTCTATAAGTTCTCTTTCCTACTTTTAGTAAAAAAAAATTATATCTTAGTTTATGTAAAGACAATAAATACCATGAAACATGCCCATTGACTCTGCAGTCAATTCTTCAACCTAACAACTGACTCCACACAAAGTAAGTTGTGCAACTCAAGATAAAATCCCACAGTATTCAAGTCCATGTGTCCTTGACACTGTATTCAAAGCCCCATGTGCCTGGGACTTTCTCTTTTGAAAGGAGACAAGGTTGATTCCAATGACATGAAGAACATCTTAAAGAACCTTGGGATTGAACTCACAGAGAAGGAACAAAAAAGGTTGCTGAAAACACTGCCAACTGATGGTGAGCCTGGGGAAGATTCATGGGACTTCCATGATCCTCTTTGTTTTTGTGGGGGTTTTGTTTTGTTTTGTCTGTAGGTCTTTAAAACTTTATAGCTGTACTTCTGTATATTTTCCTTTAAAAATAGGTAAGAAGAAAAAATATAAAGGAAGGAAAGAAGGGAGAGAAGGAGAGAAGACTGATGGCAGGAAGGAAGGATGGGAAGGGAGGAAGGAAGGGCATTGAATGGTTATGGAATAATTTTGCCCCGTTGTCTTTGATACTTTATATTGGAAGTGCCAGAAGCCTGGAGACAAAAGTTGGCATCAACCATAAAGCATGTCATCTTTAAGCCACTAATTAGGTTATATCATAAAATGAAAAAAGGAAAAGAAGAGGAAAGTATCGTATCTGTGGCAAAGGGTAAAGATCAGAAGCAACGTCTAGCATGTGGAATCCCTCAGGCACTAAAGAAGAGAGGTTTGTCCCAGTGAGGAAGGTTTCTATTTTACAACTTAACTGTCTCAAATTAAATAGTATACAAAGTAGAGACAATTCTCCTAATTTTGTTTAACTTTTTATGATTATTGTGTTCATGATATATGTGTGTTAGTGTGTGTGCCATGGATGTGTGTGGAGGCCAAGCATGATCTTGTGAAGTCAGTTCTCTCCCATCACCTGTACATAGGTGTTCGTCATCAGGCTTGAGAGCCTTTACCCTCCAGGCCATCTCAGCAACCCAAGACAACTCTATTTAAAATGTTATTAAATAATTTGTATTATGCACTTTTATGCTGTCACGTCAGTTTCTCTCTAAATGAACCATGTTTCCCTTAGATTCTGGGGAGGTGTATTACAACAGGCTGCTGAAAGGTTTGAAATCCTTCAATGGTAAGCAGCAACTCAATTAGAAGACACTTGGTGGCATTCACCATTCATTAAATAGTTAATGGGAATCCTTGCTTGGCTATACCTCCTTATTTCTGATTCTTTATATCTATCTACACTGTAACCGAGAGCACATATTTTATCTTAGAGCAGTGCTTCTCAACCCTTCTAATGCTGTGACCCTTTGATACCGTTCCTCATGGTGTGCTGACCCCAACCATAAAATTATTTCATTGCTACTTCATAATTTTCATAAAAAACAGTAATTTTCTACTGTTATGAATCGTGACATAAATATCTGATATGCAATATATCTGATATGTGACCCCTGTGAAAGGGTCGTTTGACCCTCTCAAGGGGTCATGACCCATGAGTGAGAACCACTGTCTTAGAGGGAGTTCTAGATCATCTTGCGTGCATATGATTTTGTCTTTGTAAAGTCCCCCTCATGTTGTAACTGAGATGAAATTTATTTTTAAGTATTTTATTGATTTTCTATGTGTATTTGGACAAGACTATTTGGGGTTTCAGCTTTGTTGAAAAAATGTTAAGGCATAAAACACATTCTTTTGTACTATTTTATTTTAATGGTATTTATGGTCATTGTATCACTTAGAATTTGATTGGGGAAACATAGTTACGAGAAGCAACATAGATCAATAGATTTATTCCAAGGTTAAGCCATTTTGGAATTGTGAGATATGATGAAGGACTCAGAGGGCTGCTGTCTCTGCATCTAGTAATGGGCCTGAAATCACTTCACTTGTGACTTCCAAATATCATGCAGAATTTATAGTGGATCTATACAGGAAAGGGATCTGTAAGAACAGAATGATAGGAATATTATGCTTGGAAGCCAGATGTCCCACTGCCCTAGGAAGCCACCAGATAGCCTCATGCAAACACTCTATTGTGACCGCCACCTCACTTCTGCTTTGCAATTATTATGCAGGGTTCTCTTTGACAAACACTATCCCAGAACTATACAGAAAGGATGTAGCTGTGACTCAGTGGTAGAGCTGTTTGCTTAGCATGTGTGAGGTCCTGGGTTCAAGTCAAAACACAGAAGGAATAATTTTTTTAAAAAAGTACAGGAAATGAAATTCGTGGAAATAGTTTCAACTTAGTAAGTTGGTGTAATTAAAACCAGTTAAAATCATTAAAGGTACTAATAAGGGGTTTGCATGTGGAAGGATTTGGTAACGTTCATCTTTTTATTACCATATTATCTTTTTTCCAAGAGGGAAAGGTTCATGTAAATAACCTGAACAACGTCCTTAAAAGACTGGGAATCAAACTCAGTGAAGAGGAATTCGCAAAGCTGTCAGAAGACCTACCAGTGGACGGTCAGTGTTCCAGACTCCCCCAAGCATCTTATCTCTGTGTCATATCTAGTGTATTTTAAAATAGATGTAACTGATGGCAGATGATACATGTTAGAAAAACTGGAGAAGAAGCTAATATTAAAGTAAGAGTAAAACTTGGATCTTGATCACCATTGTATATCTGTTTCTGAAAGAAGTACTAAAACATCTTTAATCCCAGCTCTCGGGAGGCTGAGGCAGGCAGATCTCTGTGAGTTCAAGGCCAGCCTGGTCTACAGTCAGAGCTACATAATGAGACCCTCATACACACACACACACACACACACACACACACACACACACACACACACACACACTATAATGATACAGAAAGCAATAGAGAAGTCAACAGGCCCTTTCTTCCACCTGTTTCCGGTCAGTGAAATCCGAGGTTCTGATGATGGTGCAGGATACCTTCCAGCTCCTTCTCCTCTATAGCACAGCTTGTCCTGTTTTCTTCTCCTTAAACTCTGTAGTTCCACATCTTTATGCTCCTAGATTTTTCTCTTTAGTCAATTTCTCTTCCATATAAAATCTCTTCTGTCTTTCTGGATTTCTCACCATCTATACCAATACATCGAGCAGTTCAGGCATTAGTTCCTCCAGGAAGGAATCCTGCACCATAGTGGGCTAGGTTAGCGGCCCTGACCCAGCTGCTGGTTAATACATGTAGTTTAATTCTGGAAGCCGAGATCAAATCCAGTAGCATCTTCAAAAACTGTTCATAATGACTCCCGAGACACGGTGGAGCATACAGTTGTCCTGACCCAATTACGTAGGTGTAAGTGAATAGAGATCACGTTAATTCCTTGAGGTCCAGGAATTTAATAAGTAAATGGAAAATTCAGATGATGGAAATTTTTATTGGATTTTTTTGTACCACAAATATACCTTATTTTTCATGTTTTTGTTATGAACTCCATTGTTTCTTTTCTCATAGCTCATGGGAAGGCTGATCTTGGAAAGGTGATGGACAGACTGAAAGCTGCCACAGGTGAGTGGACAGCCCTGGATCCACAATGCTCGGCGCTTATAGGAACTCTGCTGTACCATCCTTTAATCGTCACGTGAATTGTGGCATTCGGCCCGTTTGTTAAATGCTTAAAACTAGTCAGTGGCAATGTGCTTCTTTTCTGGTGTGTTTTTTTTTTTCATTTCAATATATTGTTTCTCTTTTTATTTTAGAGTAGCCAATCTCTATAGCAGTAAGATAATAGCTGCCACAAACCATTGGTAAATACTTCAGATAATTTATAATGTCTAATAATGAGACTGGCAGATATCACTTTAGTGTATGAAACTGTTTTCAAGTATATAGTGGAAGAAGGGGATTGTGGTGTAGATATCTCTGCATTCAGAGTGGCCTTGAACGCCATGTGGATGTATGTGCATCTGGATGTGGGTGTGTGTGTGCTCCTGAGTTCAGGTACCCAAGGAGATTAGAGGCATCAGTTACCCCTGGAGCTGAGAACCAAACTCTGGGCCTCTGTGAAAGCAAAAACTGCTGAGCTATCTTTCAAGCCCCGTGTGCCTTCTTTTATTAGCACTTGGGAATCAAATTTCTTCGACTGCGATAGTAGGTTCCCTTGTAGGAATGTTTGCCCTGTGCTCCATCCAGCACCTTCTCATGCAAACTAGTCATAGCTTATTTCCCCACTTAGAATTATTTGATGAAGCATTAGATTCATAAATGTAATGATGCATATTGATTTTTTAGGAGGAGAAGTGGATAACAAAAATGTGAAAACTGTTCTATCAAAAATGGGAATAGAGCTTTCAGACAGCGAACTCTCGAAACTGATGGAAAATCTGCCTTTCGATGGTATTTCAAATCCTGATATGATTTTAGAGCATTTTTGGGCTTTTTAATACTTAAAATTTTTTAACATCTAAAATTATCCCATGTCCTAAGACTAAAGAAATTTAAATCCGTCTCTAAAAAAGTAAAATGTTAATTTATTCTTGAGGGAAATTCTCACCTATGAAGTTCTTAACGTTTAATTTGGGAATAAGCATGCCCACCATGTTGAACTATGCTGTCCAGAGGAAGGAGTACCCGATGCCAGCCTTACTCACAGATACCTGCAGGTGATTATGGAATTAAAGAAAGGAAAGGATTATGTTAGCCTAGAGAGGGGTAAAAAAAAAAAGGAGAGGTGGAGCAGCACACACATGGGCGTACACATACACACATGCTGGTACACACAATGCACGCTCACACAGTTGTACTTCTTCTAAATTTTCCAGTAGCCCTACCATGTTCTAAACTCTCAAATTCTATTTTAATGGAGCACTGTTTAATGCAAGTATTAAGATTTTAGTTTTGCTGAACTAATTGTAGTGAATTACCAGATTATTTCTCTGTTACCTGAAACTTGCCCCCGCCCCTTTTTGTAGATGATGGCAAGGTTTTTAAGAACCGGTTACTAGAAGTCGTGAAGTCTCTCAAAGGTGAGTGAGAAGCACGGTGAGAATGCAAATAAGTTTGTGATTCTCGCATTGATGCAGTCACCATGACAACGACTCCTCTGTGTCCCACCTTACAAGAGGAAGTTCCGCACGGGAAAGGAAATACCACATTTCAAGCTTACGTAACAAAAATTATAGAAATGATTACCATTGACCAAAGGATTTGATCAGCAGCAAATATAAGTAGAATTGGGGTTTTAGCCATTAACATTCAGCCCTGTGTATTATTCAGAGTAAAGAATGTATTCCTTCCACAAACCAAAATCCCTGAGTATTTGTTGCCATTTTAAACTTTGGTCTGTATAGGTTCCTTGAGTCAGGACTCAAAGGATTAGTTCTAATTAAATCATAGACGTTGAATAGGTTTTAGTGGGTAGATAATGATCCCAAAATAGTATCCAAGCTCTGTGAATAATGGCAAACTGCTCAAAAAATTCACAGTGTGGTGTGCATATCAGAAAATCTAAGTCCTCTTTAGTGTCATTTAATCATCTCTGTGCCCTATTCTTCAGGTGGTAGAGTCGATGTCAACAACCTGAACACAGCTCTGAACAATATGGGAGTCAAGCTTTCAAATACGGAGCTCAGAGATCTGAGTCAGAGCATGCATGTTGGTGGTGAGCATCTGACCAGACGTCAAGTGTCGCTCTTCGTGTCACTGTAACATACTTACATAGACTGTATAATTTGTGAAGAAGAGAACCTTATTTTCTCAGTTGGGGAGGCTGTGAAGTCCTAGATTAAGGCCCCTGCATCCACTGAGTGCTTCTTGCTGTATCATTACACAGTAGAGCCCTCATGGACTAACCTATTAAAATCCTACTTTCAAGGCTAAGGAGATGGTCCTATGGTAAAGCCCTTGCCATACAGGCATGGGGCCCTGGGGTCAAATTCTCAGATCCTGTATAAGGGGCACAGCACTATGACTGTAATCCAGCACTTGTGCAGTGACGTGGGAGGCAGAGACAGGAGACTCCCCAGAGGCTAGAGGCCAGGCAGCCTGGCATAGGCAGCAGTTAAAACACAGACTCTGCCTCAAACAAGGTAGGTGAGGACCAACACCATAGTGTGCGCATGCGCACGCACACACACCACCACCAAACTTTTTTAATCCCATCTTTTAATAGTATTAAAATGGCATATGAATTCTATATGAGTTATAAAGAGGACGTACATTCAAATAACAGTATCTCTGTTTAGTTCAAAGAATCTTGCGTGTATCTAAGTTTGTTTTTGTTTGTTTGTGTTATATATCCTTTTCAAAGAAGGGAGAGCAAAGAAGAACCAAGTGGGGGACACCAGGCAATACAGCTGATTGTATTTTAGCACATGAGCAGCTAGTTTCCTATCTGAAAAAATAAAACATATTCTTTGGTTTATGAGATTTTTGCTCTCACAAGTACCATATAGTACAAAAGTCTTCCACATTTTGACTGAGCTCAAATGCTCCAAATAGACATCTCAATCACCTTTCCTCTCAATATAAACAAATCTGATCCACTATAAGCCAGAAATTGCATCATTGAAATTTTTAAGTTTTTTAAAGATTTATTTATTTATTATGTATACAGTGTTCTGGCATTTGTATGTACAAGCCAGAAGAGGGCACCAAACCTCATTATAGATGGTTGTGAGCCACCATTGTGGGTACTGAGAATTGAACTCGGAACCTCTGGAAGAGCAGCCAGTGCTCCTAGCCTCTGAGCCATCTCTCCATGCCCCGAAATTATTTAGTATTTTAAGACTTTTAATATTTTAAGTGACAAGAAATTGAGTGAATCATTTGCAGAGTGTTCATTTGAATGTGTGTGCACATCGTGGAATGGCTGCTGTCCCCATGCATACAGAGTCCCGTAGTCCCTGCAAGCTGTCCCCATGCATGCACACAGTCCCATAGTCCCAGCGAGCCATCCCTACACATGAACAGAGCCCCATAATCGCAGCTACATCATAATGTGGTTCTCATCTTCTCCTATAGTTGATGAGAAAATTCCTCTGAAAACCCTGCTGGAAAAGCTGAAAGACTTTACAGGTGAGTGGGAAAGTTATAAAATTAGGGTTTGAGTTAACCACATTTTATAGACACTGATATTTCTCAATACTCAGTGCTTGAGTTATAAATTCTGGTGTGTTTATATACTTGATAATGATATTTGACTAAAATTCCATGTATTAAAGTTCCCTGTAGTTTTGAAATGAGATTCTATTTAGTCTGTTGTTTATGATGCTATAATTACGTCAGCGGTGCTTTGTAAACACCGCAGAGAAAGGCATAGCAAGCCTGAATGAAGGGTTTTTTTGTTTAGTTGGGTTTTTTTGGGGTTTTTTTTTTTTTTTTGATTTTTCGAGACAGGGTTTCTCCGTAGCTTTTTGGTTCCTGTCCTGGAACTAGCTCTTGTAGACCAGGCTGGCCTCGAACTCACAGAGATCCACCTGCCTCTGCCTCCCAAGTGCTGGGATTAAAGGTGTGCGCCACCACCGCCCGGCCTGAATGAAGTTTTCAACTAAATTGTGTTCGTTGTAATTCTTCTTTTAAAAGTCAAAATGATTTTTTTGGCTAAGCATAGCATCTCATAACTGTAAGCTCAGAATTCTGGAGACTGAGGCCAGAGGGTCCTGAATTCACAGCCAGTCTCAGCTATAAAATAACTTTGAGGCCAGTGTGGGGCACATAAGGAGAATAAAGAAGCAAAGAAATGAATATAAAATTATATTGGAAGAAAATTTTATCTAAGTATCTTTTAATGAATTAAATTGGGCCTGATAAGATGGCTCGGTAGGTAAAAGTAGGTGCTGCCAAGTCCAGTGACCTGAGTGTGGGTCCTAGGACCCACGTGGTGGAAGAGAGAAAACTGACTTCTACAAGTCCTCCTCTGGCCTCCAGCCCTGCACCACACACATGCACATACACTAAAAAATAAATGTGATAAATTCATGCAATTTCATTCTGGAAGTTATTGTTCTCCTCTGTAAAAGAAGCTTATGTATATCATGAAGATAAATTTAGCTTAACAAAGTTACTGGTGCTATAGTTTTAAATTTTTTTCTTTTTACTTTAATCTTTGGCCTGAAAACTTGGGTACTTTTAATTATGAAGAGACTCTTCTTGTTAGCATGGTCTGAACTGTGATGCTCAGCCAACCTCTTTCAACAGGTGAGAAGATTGAGCCTAGTGATGTACAACGTTTCCTGGCAAACCTTGGTATCGAGCTCACAGACAAGGAGCTGGAAAACCTATTGAAAACGCTGCCCCTCGATGGTGAGTCAGTGGAGTTTCTTGGGAGGTTGAGGTTCTTTTACCTGTAGGCAGACATTTCTCTCCCACCTGCCATTTCCCAAATAACAGACACAGAGGCTTAATATTATTTGTAATATGCTCAGCTAATAGCTCAGGCTTGTTATTAGCTAACTCATATTTAAATTAGCCTGTATTTCTCATCTGTGCTTGGCCACGTGGCTCATGGCCTGTTACCTCATTTTCTATACGTCCTGATTCCTGGGCGGCTGGCTGGCATCCCCTGACTCTGCCCTTCCTCATCCCATCCTTCTCAGTGTGGCTTTCCTGCCTAACTTTATCCTGTTCAGCTATTGGCCAATCAGCTTGTTTATTAAACCAATTATAACAATATATTCACACCGTGTACAGAGGATTATCCCACAACATTTCTAGCATTGCATTTTTAATTGTTTCAAGTAATTAAAGGATAATTTTTTTAATTTATTTATTTACTAAGGATTTCTGCCTCCTCCCCGCCACCGCCTCCCATTTCCCTCCCCCTCTCCCATCAAGTCCCTCTCCCTTATCAGCTTGAAGAGTAATCAGGGTTCCCTGACCTGTGGGAAGTCCAAGGACCGCCCACCTCCATCCAGGTTTAGTAAGTTGAGCATCCAAACTGCCTAGGCTCCCCCAAAGCCA